>NC_083843.1:13313176-13323629 GCF_015708825.2 Lethenteron reissneri | reverse complement strand
CACTGTAGTACCACTATATCACCACTGTATCACCACTGTACCACCACTGTACTACCACTGTATTACCACTGTATCACCACTGTACCACCACTGTACTACCACTGTATTACACTGTATCACCACTGTATCACCACTGTACTACCACTGTATTACCACTGTATCACCACTGTACTACCACTGTATTACCACTGTATCACCACTGTACCACCACTGTATCACCACTGTACCACCACTGTATTACCACTGTACCACCACTGTACCACCACTGTATTACCACTGTAGTACCACTGTATTACCACTGTATCACCACTACTACCACTGTACCACCACTGTATTACCACTGTAGTACTACTGTACCACCACTTTGTATTACCACTGTAGTACCACTGTATCACCACTGTATTACCACTGTATCACCACTGTAGTAGCACTGTATCCCCACTGTATCACAACTGTAGTACCACTGTAGTACCTAGTAGGGGGCCGTCCATAAATGACGTCACGGCGTCACAAAAAGTCAGACCCCCTCAAATATGACGTCACAAAGCTCTGCCCCCCCCCCCCCTCCAAAATAAAACATTCTTCAAATCGCTTTAAACTATTGTCATTGTAGTGCGTATTTAATGTGGCGCTGCACTCTGATGTTGTAGGAGAAAACATTTATTACAAAGTCTATTTAATTAAGTAGAACGTGTTGTCTATATTTATTTAAAGTTGCGCATTTTGATGTGACGTCACATTTCTCAACCGACCCCCCCCCTCGTCACACATCGTCGCAAATGTCCCCCCCCCCCAGGTGCGTGGCGTCATTTATGGACGGCCCCTAGTGCCTTGAAGTACCACTGTATCACCTGCTCAGTAGTCGAGGGCGCACAGCAAGGCAGCTCCACGCTTCACCCAGTGGCTCTGCTTGCGGTCACTCGGCAGGTCAACGGCCATCACGAAGTTGGTGGAGTGACCGGTGGTGGACAGCGTTCCTGTCCACCATCATCGTCATCATTGTCATCAGCATCGTCACCATCATTGTCATCACCATCGTTGTCATCACCATCGTCATCATCATCGTCATCACCATCGTCATCACCATCATTATCATCACCATCATTGTCATCACCATCGTGAACATCATCATCACCATCATCATCACCATTATCATCATCACCACCGTCATCACCATCGTCATCATCATTACCATCATCATTATCGTCATCATCGTCATCACCATCATCATCACCATCATCACTGTCATCATCATCATCACCATCACCCCCCATCAACAACAACAGCAACAGCTGACATTCACCTCGGCGCTTGTGCCAGGCTTGGTGCACTTTGAGGCCACATGAAGTGTCGAACGCCCACTGGCAGGTCACGGAATAGGCCCAACAGGTGCCATGGGGTCGACTGACTGAGTTGACCAGTAGATGCACCACCTGTGCCCCCCCCCCCCCCCCACTGTGCCAACTTTCTGTGTTCTAGCCGCCTGGTAGCTCCACTCGTTGTATTGTCGCTCCTCTCCATTGTTGCTGGAGGGCGACTGCCTCCAACTGCCCAGTCCGCAGCGTCCTTCACGAGCCTCCTCCACAGAGGCCTTGACAGACCCGCTGGTACCAGTCATCGCAAGTCCACTCAGCTCCATGTCCTCATCACTTCATCTACTCTCTAGCCCGTACCACTCACTCGCTCACTCACTAACTCACCCACGCACTAACTCACCCACGAATTAACTCACCCACTCACTAACTCACCCACGTACTAACTCGCTCACTCACTAACTCATCCGTGCACTAACTCACCCACTCACTACTCACTCATCATCTCATCTCCAGCCCATGTCTTTCCCATTTAGCCCCCTCAATGTGGCCAAACAGCTGCTTGGGCATGCGGTGGCCGGGCATGCTGGCTACCAACCAGTGCAGCCTTGCCTGCCGGAGGAGCTCACCGATAAGATTGCGTCCAGATATTTCAAGATTGTTAACTCCTCACACAATCAACTACATGGTCCAGTATCCGCTGTTCCATCACTATATAGTCTAGTAGATGTTCTTGCTTGGACCCGGCATGCATCCATGATGTGTGGATGACGCGTCGATGCCGGAACTGCATGTTGGTAAACACGCCCATAGGGCTGCACAGAAGTTTAGCAGCCTCCTACCGTTGTTTATTGAGCTGATCTAGCTCATGCCTGCCAATCACTCCAGACCAGGTGCCAACATTATGACCAACTCGGGCATTAAAGTCACCCAACTGGATGACTCTATCCCGAGGGGCCACTTTAGCTCGCACATGTGACAGGAGGTCATAGAAAGCATTCAACTCATCGGTCTTGCCTGCATCCCGCCACTGATGTTCATCTTTGGTGGGGGCGTAAGTAACCACGACCACCACTCCTCGCCTCCGGTTGATGGGAAGGCGAGCCCAAAGTAGCCTGGGGCTTACAGCTTCCCACACCTCACCACCATGCTCCCGTGCCCCCTTCATTCTTTTGTTCAGAAGAAGAGCCACTCCCTGTTGTTTGGTAGTCTCCTGCCCCGAGTAGAGGACTGTCCACCCCTCATGGTGGCAGGAGCCAGAACCAGTTCACGGACCTCCTGAATACCGCAGAAATCCAGGCGGTACCGGTCCAGCTCCCTACAGAGGAGTGGCAGCCTCTCATCCGCAGTGAGCGTTCAAACATTCCACGTGGCCACCCACAGTGGCTTTTTGTTGTTTCTGGAGGAGCCCGTGGGTAAAGATTCAGTTTCCTGGCTCCGCCAAATTGGGTTTGGCCAGAGACGTGATAGACGCCTGTCCCCCCGTGGCCTTCGGCACAAGTTTGTAAAGATTTGTAACACGTGGATTAGTGATAGTTAGGATGAAGGTGGAGGGATTACCAGCCCCTTGCACCCTCCAGAGCCCCCATTTGGCTGCTGTGGTGGCAGCAAGCCGATTATCACCACCACCTTCACTAGACCATCACCACCACTAGAACCATCATCATCATCATCATAACCACCATTACTATCACCACCATTACCACCACCACAATCACCGCCACCACCATCATCATCCACCACCACCATCATCATCACCACCACCACCATCATCATCACCACCATCACCATCACCAACACCACAATCACCATCATCATCATCACCACCACTACTATCACCACCACAATCACACCACCATTACACCATCACCACCATTACCACCAATACACCATTACCACCACCAACATCACCGCCACCACCACCACAATCACCGCCACCACCATCATCATCACCACCACCACCATCATCATCATCACCACCACCACTACTATCACCACCACAATCACCACCACCATCACCGCCATTACCACCAATACCATCACCACCACCATCACCACCATCACCACCATCACAACCATTACCACCACCACCATCATCATCATCACCACCATCACCACCATCATCATCACCACCATCACCAACCACAATCACCATCATCATCATCACCACCACTACTATCACCACCCACAATCACCGCCACCACCATCATCATCACCACCACCACCATCATCATCATCACCACCACTACTACTATCACCACCACAATCACCACCACCATCACCGCCATTACCACCAATACCATCACCACCACCATCACCACCATCACAACCATTACCACCACCACCATCACCACCATCACAACCATTACCACCACCACCCCGTACTCCCCACTCACCAGCTCGCGCCAACGTCTTGTAGACGGGCAGCAGTAGACTCCGGCTTCTGTGTCGCCATCGCCGCCATCGCCGCCGAGCCCTCCCTGCTGCTCCCCTTCCTGCTGCTGCTGCCGCTGCTGCTGCTGCTGGACACGAGGCCTGAGCCACAGCACGGCCATGGGGGTGTGGAGCTGCCGCGGCAGCGACTCGGCTAGGAGGCCGCTGGGCGCGTCCCAGCGGGCGCCCTCCAGGAAGAGGCCCCAGATGTAGCAGCCGTCGGGCGGAGGCCTCACCAGGGCCTCGGCCGGATCGCGCATCACCTGGGGGAGCGCAGCGGGAGATGTTCACTACCTCGCCCAGTACGCAAGAGGTCGTGGTTCGATCCCGATTCTGGTGAGATGTTAACTACCTCGTCTGATACGCGGGAGGTCGTGGGTTCGATCCCGATTCTTGTGAGATGTTCACTACCTCGTCTGGTATGCGGGAGATCGTGGGTTCGATCCCGATTCTCGTGAGATGTTAACTACCTCACCCAGTACGCGGAGATCGTGGGTTCGATCCCGAGCCTGATGAGATGTTAACTACCTCATCTGGTACGCGGGAGGTCATGGGTTAGATCCCGATTCTGGTGAGGTGTTCCCTACCTCGTCTGGTATGCGGAGGTCATGGGTTCGATCCCGATTCTGGTGAGATGTTAACTACCTCGCCCGGTATGCGGAGGTCGTGAGTTTGATCAAGACTCTAATGAGATGTTCACTACCTCGCCTGGTACGCGGGAGGTCGTGGTTCCATCCCAACCCTGATGAGATGTTAACAACCTCGCCCGGTACGTGGGAGTTGTGTTCAATATCGACCCTGACGAGATGTTCATTACCTCGCCTGGTAGACAGGTCATGGCGTTCGATCCCGACACTGATGAAATGTTGACTATCTCGCCTGGTACGTGGGCGGTAATGGGTTCGATCCCGACACTGACGTGATGTTAACTACCTTGCCTGGTGCAGGAGGTCGCGGTTCGATCCTGACCTTGATGAGATGTAAACTACCTCACCTGGTATGCAGGAGGTCGTGGGGTTTGAACATGACTCTGATGAAACATGTTGTATATTTGGAGTTTGCCTGTCCTCTCTCTCTCTCATTCCCTTGACTAGATGTTAACTACCTCAACGGGTATGCAGGAGTCGTGGGCTCAATCCCAACCATGATGAGATGTTGACTACCTTGCCTGGAACGCGGGAGGTTGTGAGGTTCAATCCCGACCCTGAGGATGCCTGTTGGATATTTGTGGTGGCTAGAGACCCACAGAGACCCATAGAGACTCAAAGATACCCACATACACCCAAAGAGACCCACAGAGACCCATGAAGACTCAAAGAAACCCACAGACACCCATAGAGACCCACAGACACGCATAGAGACCCACAGACACCCATAGAGACCCACAGACACCCATAGAGACCCACAGACACCCATAGAAACCCATAGAGACCCATATACATCAATGAAGACTGATAATTACCCATAGAGACCCACCGCGACCCATAAACACCCACAGAGCCCGATAAACACCCATAGAGACCCAAAGACACACAGAGACCCACAGAGACTCATCAAGGTGCATAGAGACCCATAAACACCCACAGAGACGTATAAACACCAATAGAGACCCACAACACCCATAGAGACCCACAGAGACTCATAGACCACCCTAGAGACCCAGAGACCCACAGAGACCCACAAAGACCTACAGAGACCCACAGACACCCACAGACCCATATGAACTCACAAAGACCCACAAGATCCAGAGACACACAGACACCCATATACACCCACAAAGACCCACAGAGACAAACGATACCCATATACACCCACAGAGCAGAGGTCGCAAACGGTTTTTGATTCCTTACCCGTACCCGTACCCGGCCGCACCAGGGTCACAAACGGCTACCCGTACCCGTACCCGCCGGGTACGGGTAGCCGGTTTCGGGTAGGGTACGGGTATCGGGTACCCGTTGCGACCTCTGCCACAGAGACCCATAGAGAGAGACGAGTCACCTGGAAGGTGAAGGAGCGCGTCGATGGCGGTGCCGGTGGGGCGGGCGTGGTTCTGCAGGGTGCTCGTCAGGAAGGCAGAGACCCACAGAGACCCATAGACTCCTATAGAGACCCATAGAGACCCATAGACTCCCATAGAGACCCATTGATACCCATAAAGACCCATAGAGACCCACAGAGACTCATAGACACCCACAGAGACCCATAGACACCCACAGAGACCCATATGAACTCACAAAGACCCACAGAGACACACAGATACCCACATACACCCATAGAGACCCACAGAGACCCACAGAGACCAACAGACACCCACAGACACCCATAGAGACCCACAGAGACCCATAGACTCCTATAGAGACTCCTATAGAGACCCACAGAGACCCACAGAGACCCATAGACTCCTATAGAGACTCCTATAGAGACCCACAGAGACCCACAGAGAGAGACGGAGTCACCTGGAAGGTGAAGGAGAGCGCGTCGATGGCGGTGCCCGTGCGGCGGGCGTGGTTCTGCAGGTGCCCGTCAGGAAGGCCTGCGGGAAGAAGAGGCCCCCGATCCAGAAGGAGGCCGGGGGCCGTCGGAGGCCGCCCAGCGGCTCACGAAGTCGACGCGGCGGGACAACTCGGAGAGCCACGGAGCCAGCGGCTTCAGGGAGGGGTACGCCTGCAGTGCGGCAGCAGCGGCACGAGCGTCATACCAACATCACCACCACCAGCACCACTACCATCACCACTACCAGCACGACTACTATCACCACCAGCACCACTACCACCACCAGCAGCACTAGCACCCATCACCACCAGCAGCACTACCATCACCAGCACCACCACCACCAGCACCACCACCACCAGCACCTACTACCATTAGAACCAGCACCACTACCACCACTAGCACCACTACCACCACTAGCACCACTACCACCACCACCAGCACCCACCACCACCAGCACCATCACCACTACCATCACCACCAGCACCACTACCATCACCACCAGCACCCACCACCACTACCACCACCACTACCATCACTACGACCATCACCACCGCACCAGCGTCATACCACCAGCACCACCACCATCACCACCATCACCGTCACCACCATCATCATCATCATGACTACCAGCAGTATCACCACCACCACCACCAGCACCACCGCCACCACCACCAACACCGTCACCACCATCATCATGACCACCAGCAGTATCACCACCACCAACAGCACCACCGCCATCACCATCACCACCATCACCAGCGTGTCTTCACATCCCCATGTCTCCCCGTGGTGTCTCCGTGTCTCTGTGTCTCCGTGGGGTCTCCGTAGTGTCTCTATTTCTCTGTCTCTGTGTCTCTCCGGTCTCTGTCTCCGTGTCCCCATGTCTCTGTCTCTCCGTGGTGTCCCCATGGTGCTCTGTGTCTCTGTCTCTCCGTGTCCCTATCTCTCTGTGTCTCCGTGGTGTCCCCGTGGTGTCTCTGTGTCTCTGTGTCTCTCTGTCTCTGTGTCTCCGTGGTGTCTCCGTGTCCACGTGGTGTTTCTGTGTCTCTGTGTGTCTCTCTGTCTCCGTGTCTCTGTAGTGTCTCTGTCTCTCTGTGTCTCTCCGTGTCTCTGTGGTGTCTCTGTGTCTCTGTGTCTCCGTGTCCACGTGGTGCTTCTGTGTCTCTTTGGTGTCTCTGTGGTGTCTCTGTGTGTCTCTGTGTCTCTCCGTGTCTCTGGGTGTCTCTGTGTCTCTGTGGTGTCTGTGTGTCTCTCTGTCTCCGTGTCTCTGTAGTGTCTCTGTGTCTCTCTGTGTCTCTCCGTGTCTCTGTGGTGTCTCTGTGTCTCTGTGGTGTCTCTGTGTCTCTGTGTGTCTCTCTGTCTCCGTGTCTCTGTAGTATCTCTGTGTCTCTCTGTGTCTATCCGTGTCTCTGTGGTGTCTCTGTGTCTCTGTGGTGTCTGTGTGTCTCTCTGTCTCTGTGGTATCTCTGTGTCTCTCTGTCTCTGTGTCTCCGTGGTGTCTTTGTGTCTCTCTGTGTCTCTCTGTGGTCTCTCTGTGTCTCTGTCTCCGTGGTGTCTCCGTGGTGTCTCCTGTGTCTCTGTGGTGTCTGTGTGTCTCTCTGTCTCCGTGTCTCCATGTCTCTGTGTCTCTCCGTGTCTCCGTGTCTCCGTGTTGTCTCCGTGTGTCTCCGTGGGGACTCACCTTGGCCTGCCACAGCGCTGGCATGGCGTTGGTGTAGAGGCTGTGAGCCATCAACTCGAGCTCGTACCCTGCACCACCTGTGGTGTCTCTCTATGGTGTCTCTCTGTGTCTCTCCGTGTCTCCGTGTCCCCATGGTGTCTCTGTGTCTCTGTGGTGTCTGTGTGCTCTCTGTGACTCCGTGTCTCCGTGTCTCGGTGTGTCCTCTGTGTCTCTCTGTGTCTGCGTGTCTCCGTGGTGTCTCTGTGTCTCTGTGGTGTCTCTGTGGTGTCTCTGTGTCTCTGTGGTGTCTCTCTGTGACTCCGTGTCTCCGTGGTGTCTCCGTGTCCACGTGGTGTCTCTGTGTCTCTCTGTGTCTCTCTGTGTCTCCGTGTCTCCGCGGTGTCTCCGTGGTGTCTCCGTGGTGACTGACCTTGGCCTGCCACAGTGCTGGCACGGCGTTGGTGTACAGGCTGTGAGCCTCAACTCGAGCTCGGAGGACATCACCACGAGGCCCTGCAGAGCACGCAGCAGGGCCTGCAGGCTGCAGCGCACAGCCTCCAGCAGACGGTTGTAGCTGCACGGCAGAGACGCGGGAGACACACGGGGGGACGCGGGAGACACGGGAGACGCGGGATGAGACACGGGAGACGCGGGGATGAGACACGGGAGACGCAGGGATGAGACACGGGGAGATGTGGGGATGAGACACGGGAGATGTGGGGAGACGCGGGGAGACGTGGGGATGAGACACGGGAGATGTGGGAGACCGGAGACGTGGGATGAGACACGGGGAGATGTGGGGATGAGACGTGGGGAGACACGGGAGACACGGGTCCTGCATGCTGTAGCAGGCATTGTCAGGGTCGGGATCGAACCCACGGCCTCCTGCATACCAGGCGAGGCAGTTAACATCTCCTGGCCACCGTGATGATGATGGGAGACACACAAACTCCAAATACAGCAGCAGGCATTGTCAGGGTCGGGATCGAACTCACGACCTCCTGCATACCAGGCGAGGTAGTTAACATTTCCCAGCCACCGCAGCGCCCTTGATCCAATAGCTTTGCCTTTGTCTACTTCACAGGTGCCGCGTGCTACTGACGGCACTTGCCCCCCCTCCAGGCCTGCTCGAGGCTACCTGGGGAGCTTTGACTGTGGCTGTGACTCACCGCAGCACCTCCTGCACCAGCACCGTGTTCATGGACTCGTCGTAGCGGACGGGAACTTCTCCACGAGCTCGCGCTCAGCCAGCGGCACCGGGACCTCGTCGAGAACGCGCCTAGCCACCTCCTCCACCACCTACAGAGAGACAGACACACAGAGACAAACACAGAGATACACAGAGACACACAGATACATACAGAGACACACAATATATACGCACAGAGACACACAGAGACACACAGAGATATACACACAGAGACACCAGATACACACACAGAGACACACGAGACACACATAGATACACAGAGACACACGAGATACACACACAGAGACACAAGACACACGAGACACACAATATATATGCACAGAGACACACAGAGACACACAGAGACACACACAAAGATATACACACAGAGACACACAGAGATTCACACACAGAAACACACAGAGACACACAGAGACACACGATATATACGCACAGAGACACACAGAGACACACAGAGACACACGGAGACACACGGAGACACACAAGACACAGATACATACACACACAAAGATATACACAGAGACACACAGAGACACACATAGATACACACAGAGACACACAGAGACACACAGACACACAGAGACACACTATATACACACAATAAGATATACGCACAGAGACACACAGAGACACACACAGTAAGATATACGCACAGAGACACACAGAACACACAGAGACACACAGATACACACACAAAGATATACGCACAGAGACACACAGAGACACACAGAGACACACAGAGACACATAGATACACACAAAGATATACGCACAGAGACACACAGACACACAGAGACACACACAAAGATATACGCACAGAGACACAGAGAGACACACACACAAAGATATACGCACAGAGACACACAGAGACACACAGAGATATATGCACAGAGACACACAGAGACACCACATTATTCACAAAGTGCTGTAAGCGAGCACCTATAAAGGCCGGCACGGCACACAGGGGGTGGGTGGCCATATTTACACACTGCACCAGGTACTCATTTGAGGCCGAGTAGACCTAGGGAGGCCCTGGACCGGTTCAGATAATCGTCACTGGTGTTGGCCGTGAGCGGGAATCGAACCCGGTCCCCAGGTTCGTAGCGCAGCGTAGCGCTAACCGGTACACTACCGCTCCCCTTAAAGAGGGGACCACCAGGCATCCTTCCAATCCTGCGGAGCATGTCCTGTGGCACTGTAACGCCATGAACACACGGTGCACCTACCTGCACTAGCGGACATACGTCAGTAGGGGGTGAAATGTGGGCCACCAGGTTCCCCAGACCCCAGGAGGGTGGCTGGGGGACTGTTCTATGATCCCCTGGAAACCCCGGAAGGGAGGCGT
>NC_083843.1:13298724-13312676 GCF_015708825.2 Lethenteron reissneri | reverse complement strand
TCGCTCGTGATCATAACCCCCCAATCACTCGCTCGTGATCAATAACCCCCCCAATCACTCGTGATCAATAACCCCCCAATCACTCGTGATCGATAACCCCCCAATCACTCGTGATCAATAACCCCCCAATCGCTCGTGATCAATAACCCCCCAATCACTCGCTCGTGATCAATAACCCCCCAATCACTCGCTCGTGATCAATAACCCCCCAATCACTCGCTCGTGATCAATAACCCCCAATCACTCGCTCGTGATCAATAACCCCCCAATCACTCTCGTGATCAATAACCCCCCAATCACCGCTCGTGATCAATAACCCCCCCAATCACTCGCTCGTGATCAATAACCCCCCCACATCACTCGTGATCAATAACCCCCCCAATCACTCGCTCGTGATCAATAACCCCCAATCACTCGTGATCAAAACCCCCCAATCACTCGTGATCATAACCCCCCAATCACTCGCTCGTGATCAATAACCCCCCCAATCACTCGTGATCAATAACCCCCCAATCACTCGTGATCATAACCCCCCAATCACTCGTGATCAATAACCCCCCAATCACTCGTGATCAATAACCCCCCCAACTCACTCGTGATCAATAACCCCCCCAATCACTCGTGATCAATAACCCCCCAATCACTCGCTCGTGATCAATAACCCCCCCAATCACTCGCTCGTGATCAATAACCCCCCAATCACTCTCGTGATCAATAACCCCCCCAATCACTCGCTCGTGATCAATAACCCCCCCAATCACTCCTCGTGATCAATAACCCCCCAATCACTCGCTCGTGATCAATAACCCCCCAATCACTCGCTCGTGATCAATAACCCCCCAATCACTCGCTCGTGATCAATAACCCCCCAATCACTCGCTCGTGATCATAACCCCCCAATCACTCGCTCGTGATCAATAACCCCCCAATCACTCGCTCGTGATCAATAACCCCCCAATCACTCGCTCGTGATCAATAACCCCCCCAATCACTCGTCGTGATCATAACCCCCCCAATCACTCGTTGATCAATAACCCCCCAATCACTCGCTCGTGATCAATAACCCCCCAATCACTCGCTCGTGATCAATAACCCCCCCAATCACTCGCTCGTGATCAATAACCCCCCAATCACTCGTGATCAATAACCCCCCAATCACTCGTGATCAATAACCCCCCAATCACTCGTGATCAATACCCCCCAATCACTCGTGATCAATAACCCCCCAATCACTCGTGATCAATAACCCCCCAATCACTCTCGTGATCATAACCCCCCAATCACTCGCTCGTGATCAATAACCCCCCCAATCACTCGCTCGTGATCAATAACCCCCCAATCACTCGCTCGTGATCAATAACCCCCCAATCACTCGCTCGTGATCAATAACCCCCCCAATCACTCTCGTGATCAATAACCCCCCCAATCACTCCTCGTGATCAATAACCCCCCAATCACTCGCTCGTGATCAATAACCCCCCAATCACTCGCTCGTGATCAATAACCCCCCCAATCACTCGTGATCAATAACCCCCCAATCACTCGTGATCATAACCCCCCCAATCACTCGTGATCAATAACCCCCCCAATCACTCGTGATCAATAACCCCCCAATCACTCGCTCGTGATCAATAACCCCCCCAATCACTCGCTCGTGATCAATAACCCCCCAATCACTCGCTCGTGATCAATAACCCCCCAATCACTCGCTCGTGATCAATAACCCCCAATCACTCTCTCGTGATCAATAACCCCCCCAATCACTCGCTCGTGATCAATAACCCCCCCAATCACTCGCTCGTGATCAATAACCCCCCAATCACTCGCTCGTGATCAATAACCCCCAATCACTCGCTCGTGATCAATAACCCCCCAATCACTCGTGATCAATAACCCCCCAATCACTCGTGACATAACCCCCCCAATCACTCGTGATCAATAACCCCCCAATCACCGTGATCATAACCCAATCACTCGTGATCAATAACCCCCCAATCACTCGTGATCAATAACCCCCAATCACTCGTGATCAATAACCCCCCAATCACTCGTGATCATAACCCCCCAATCACTCGTGATCAATAACCCCCCAATCACTCGCTCGTGATCAATAACCCCCCAATCACTCGCTCGTGATCAATAACCCCCCCAATCACTCCTCGTGATCAATAACCCCCCAATCACTCGCTCGTGATCAATAACCCCCCAATCACTCCTCGTGATCAATAACCCCCCAATCACGTCGTGATCAATAACCCCCCAATCACTCGCTCGTGATCAATAACCCCCCAATCACTCGCTCGTGATCAATAACCCCCCAATCACTCGCTCGTGATCAATAACCCCCCCAATCACTCGCTCGTGATCAATAACCCCCCCAATCACTCGCTCGTGATCAATAACCCCCCAATCACTCGCTCGTGATCAATAACCCCCCAATCACTCGCTCGTGATCAATAACCCCCCCATCATCGCTCGTGATCAATAACCCCCCAATCACTCGCTCGTGATCAATAACCCCCCAATCACTCGCTCGTGATCAAACCCCCAATCACTCGCTCGTGATCAATAACCCCCCAATCACTCGTGATCAATAACCCCCCAATCACTCGTGATCAATAACCCCCCAATCACTCGTGATCATAACCCCCCACTCACTCGTGATCAATAACCCCCCAATCACTCGTGATCAATAACCCCCCAATCACTCGCTCGTGATCAATAACCCCCCAATCACTCGCTCGTGATCAATAACCCCCCCAATCACTCGCTCGTGATCAATAACCCCCCAATCACTCGTGATCAATAACCCCCCAATCACTCGCTCGTGATCAATAACCCCCCCAATCACTCGCTCGTGATCAATAACCCCCCAATCACTCGCTCGTGATCAATAACCCCCCCAATCACTCGCTCGTGATCAATAACCCCCCAATCACTCGCTCGTGATCAATAACCCCCCAATCACTCGTGATCAATAACCCCCCAATCACTCGTGATCATAACCCCCCCAATCACTCGTGATCGATAACCCCCCAATCGCTCGTGATCAATAACCCCCCCAATCACTCGCTCGTGATCAATAACCCCCCAATCACTCCTCGTGATCAATAACCCCCCAATCACTCGCTCGTGATCAATAACCCCCCAATCACTCCTCGTGATCAATAACCCCCCAATCACTCGCTCGTGATCAATAACCCCCCAATCACTCGCTCGTGATCAATAACCCCCCCAATCACTCCTCGTGATCAATAACCCCCCAATCACTCGCTCGTGATCAATAACCCCCCCAATCACTCGCTCGTGATCAATAACCCCCCAATCACTCGCTCGTGATCAATAACCCCCCAATCACTCGCTCGTGATCAATAACCCCCCCAATCACTCGCGTGATCAATACCCCCAATCACGCTCGTGATCAAACCCCCCAATCACTCGCTCGTGATCAATAACCCCCCAATCACTCGCTCGTGATCAATAACTACCCAATCACTCGCTCGTGATCAATAACCCCCCAATCACTCGTGATCAATAACCCCCCAATCACTCGTGATCGATAACTCCCCAATCACTCGTGATCAATAACCCCCCCCAATCACTCGTGATCAATAACCCCCCAATCACTCGTGATCAATAACCCCCCAATCACTTCGTGATCAATAACCCCCCCAATCACTCGCTCGTGATCAATAACCCCCCAATCACTCGCTCGTGATCAATAACCCCCCAATCACTCGCTCGTGATCAATAACCCCCCAATCACTCGCTCGTGATCAATAACCCCCCCAATCACTCGCTCGTGATCAATAACCCCCCAATCACTCCCTCGTGATCAATAACCCCCCCAATCACTCGCTCGTGATCAATAACCCCCCCAATCACTCGCTCGTGATCAATAACCCCCCCAATCACTCGTGATCAAACCCCCCCAATCACTCGTGATCAATAACCCCCCAATCACTCGTGATCAATAACCCCCCAATCGCTCGTGATCAATAACCCCCCAATCACTCGCTCGTGATCATAACCCCCCCAATCACTCGCTCGTGATCAATAACCCCCCAATCACTCGCTCGTGATCAATAACCCCCAATCACTCGCTCGTGATCAATAACCCCCCAATCACTCGCTCGTGATCAATAACCCCCCAATCATCGCTCGTGATCAATAACCCCCCAATCACTCGCTCGTGATCAATAACCCCCCCAATCACTCGCTCGTGATCAATAACCCCCCCAATCACTATCGATAACCCCCCAATCACTCGTGATCAATAACCCCCCAATCACTCGTGATCAATAACCCCCAATCACTCGTGATCAATAACCCCCCAATCACTCGTGATCAATAACCCCCCCAATCACTCGCTCGTGATCAATAACCCCCCCAATCACTCGCTCGTGATCAATAACCCCCCAATCACTCGCTCGTGATCAATAACCCCCAATCACTCGCTCGTGATCAATAACCCCCCCAATCACTCGCTCGTGATCAATAACCCCCCCAATCACTCGCTCGTGATCAATAACCCCCCCAATCACCCTCGTGATCAATAACCCCCCCAATCACTCGTCGTGATCAATAACCCCCCCAATCACTCGCTCGTGATCAATAACCCCCCAATCACTCGTGATCAATAACCCCCCCAATCACTCGTGATCAATAACCCCCCAATCACTCGTGATCAATAACCCCCCAATCGCTCGTGATCAATAACCCCCCCAATCACTCGCTCGTGATCAATAACCCCCCCAATCACTCGCTCGTGATCAATAACCCCCCAATCACTCGCTCGTAATCAATAACCCCCCAATCACTCGTGATCAATAACCCCCCAATCACTCGCTCGTGATCAATAACCCCCCAATCCCTCGCTCGTGATCAACAACCCCCCAATCACTCG
Organism: Lethenteron reissneri; assembly: GCF_015708825.2. NCBI lineage: Eukaryota > Metazoa > Chordata > Hyperoartia > Petromyzontiformes > Petromyzontidae > Lethenteron > Lethenteron reissneri. The sequence goes on along the minus strand of NC_083843.1, from coordinate 13,307,770 downwards.
CTCGTGATCAATAACCCCCCAATCACTCGCTCGTGATCAATAACCCCCCCAATCACTCGCTCGTGATCAATAACCCCCCAATCACTCGTGATCAATAACCCCCCCAATCACTCGTGATCATAACCCCCCAATCACGCTCGTGATCAATAACCCCCCCAATCACTCGCTCGTGATCAATAACCCCCCAATCACTCGCTCGTGATCAATAACCCCCCCAATCACTCCTCGTGATCAATAACCCCCAATCACTCGCTCGTGATCAATAACCCCCCAATCACTCCTCGTGATCAATAACCCCCCAATCACTCGCTCGTGATCAATAACCCCCCAATCACTCGCTCGTGATCAATAACCCCCCAATCACTCCTCGTGATCAATAACCCCCCCAATCACTCGCTCGTGATCAATAACCCCCCCAATCACTCGCTCGTGATCAATAACCCCCCAATCACTCGCTCGTGATCAATAACCCCCCAATCACTCGCTCGTGATCAATAACCCCCCCAATCACTCGCTCGTGATCAATAACCCCCCAATCACTTGCTCGTGATCAATAACCCCCCCAATCACTCGCTCGTGATCAATAACCCCCCAATCACTCTCGTGATCAATAACCCCCCAATCACTCGCTCGTGATCAATAACCCCCCAATCACTCGCTCGTGATCAATAACCCCCCCAATCACTCGCTCGTGATCAATAACCCCCCCAATCACTCGCTCGTGATCAATAACCCCCCCCATCGCTCGTGATCAATAACCCCCCAATCACTCGCTCGTGATCAATAACCCCCCAATCACTCGCTCGTGATCAATAACCCCCCCAATCACTCGCTCGTGATCAATAACCCCCCAATCACTCCTCGTGATCAATAACCCCCCCAATCACTCGCTCGTGATAACCCCCCCAATCACTCGCTCGTGATCAATACCCCCCAATCACTCGCTCGTGATCAAACCCCCCAATCACTCGCTCGTGATCAATAACCCCCCAATCACTCGCTCGTGATCAATAACCCCCCCAATCACTCCCTCGTGATCAATAACCCCCCCAATCACTCACTCGTGATCAATAACCCCCCCAATCACTCGCTCGTGATCAATAACCCCCCCAATCACAGAAATGCCAAACCCTCCCACGGACGGACGGACGGACGGACGGACGGACGGACAGTCGGACGGACGGACGGACGGACGGACGGACACATTAATCTATTGGTGGTCTGGTCCACTTCGTTCCTACCAGTAACAGGACCCTGCGGGGTGGGCTGGTAGGAATAATACTTAGTACCGGTACAGAGATATCGACCGGGTATAGAGGAGTTAAAGAAAAAATTACTGTATTCTAGTGTAACGTTAATTAAAAGTGTTTGTTTTGACAAGAAACGCTGTGAGATTTAAAGGCTCGTAGTCTTTCATTTCCAACACCACCCTCAACACCACCCTCCCACGGACGGACGGACGGACGACGGACGGACACATTAATCTATTGGTGGTCTGGTCCACTTCGTTCCTACCAGTATAAACCCCCCCAATCACTCTCTCGTGATCATACCCCCCAATCACTCGCTGTGATCAATAACCCCCCCAATCACTCGCTCGTGATCAATAACCCCCCCAATCACTCGCACGTGACATATAAACCCCCAATCCTCGCTCGTGATCAATAACCCCCCAACATCGCTCGTAATCAAAACCCCCCAATCACTCGTGATCAATAACCCCCCAATCACTCGTGATCGATAACCCCCAATCACTCGTGATCGATAACCCCCCAATCACTCGTGATCAATAACCCCCCCAATCACTCGTGATCAATAACCCCCCAATCACTCGTGATCAATAACCCCCCAATCACTCGTGATCAAAACCCCCCCAAGCACTCGCTCGTGATCAATAAGCCCCCCAATCACTCCCTCTGATCAATAACCCCCCAATCACTCGCTCGTGATCAATAACCCCCCAATCACTCCCTCGTGATCAATAACCCCCCCAATCACTCGCTCGTGATCAATAACCCCCCAATCACTCGCTCGTGATCATAACCCCCCCAATCACTCGCTCGTGATCAATACCCCCCCAATCACCGTCGTGATCAATAACCCCCCAATCACTCGCTCGTGATCAATAACCCCCAATCACTCGCTCGTGATCAATAACCCCCCCATCACTCGTGATCAATAACCCCCCAATCACTCGCTCGTGATCAATAACCCCCCCAATCACTCGCTCGTGATCATAACCTCCCCCAATCACTCGCTCATGATCAATAACCCCCAATCACTCGTGATCAATAACCCCCCCAATCACTCGTGATCGATAACCCCCAATCACTCGTGATCAATAACCTCCCCAATCACTCGCTCGTGATTAATAACCCCCCCAAGCACTCGCTCGTGATCATAACCCCCCCAATCACTCCCTCGTGATCAATAACCCCCAATCACTCGCTCGTGATCAAACCCCCAATCACTCCCTCGTGATCAATAACCCCCCCAATCACTCGCTCGTGATCAATAACCCCCCCAATCACTCGCTCGTGATCAATAACCCCCCCAATCACTCCCTCGTGATCAAACCCCCCCAATCACTCGCTCGTGATCAATAACCCCCCCAATCACTCGCTCGTGATCAATATACCCCCCAATCACTCGCTCGTGATCAATAACCCCCCAATCACTCGCTCGTGATCAATAACCCCCCAATCACTCGCTCGTGATCAATAACCTCCCCCAATCACTCGCTCATGATCAATAACCCCCCAATCACTCGCTCGTAATCAATAACCCCCCCAATCACTCGCTCGTGATCAATAACCTCCCCCAATCACTCACTCGTGATCAAACCCCCCAATCACTCGTGATCGATAACCCCCCAATCACTCGTGATCAATAACCCCCCAATCACTCGTGATCAATAACCCCCCCAATCACTCACTCGTGATCAATAACCCCCCAATCACTCGTGATCATAACCCCCCAATCACTCGTGATCAATAACCCCCCAATCACTCGCTCGTGATCAATAACCCCCCAATCACTCGCTCGTGATCAATAACCCCCCCCAATCACTCGCTCGTGATCAATAACCCCCCCAATCACTCGCTCGTGATCAATAACCCCCCCAATCACTCTCTCGTGATCAATAACCCCCCCAATCACTCGCTCGTGATCAATAACCCCCCCAATCACTCGCTCGTGATCAATAACCCCCCCAATCACCCTCGTGATCAATAACCCCCCAATCACCGCTCGTGATCAAAACCCCCCCAATCCTCGCTCGTGATCAATATCCCCCCCAATCACTCGCTCGTGATCAATACCCCCCCAATCACTCGCTCGTGATCAATAACCCCCCCAATCACTCGCTCGTGATCAATAACCCCCCCAATCACTCCCTCGTGATCAATAACCCCCCCAATCACTCGCTCGTGATCAATAACCCCCCAATCACTCGCTCGTGATCAATATACCCCCCAATCACTCGCTCGTGATCAATAACCCCCCAATCATCGCTCGTGATCAATAACCCCCCCAATCACTCGCTCGTGATCAATAACCCCCCCAATCACTCCCTCGTGATCAATAACCCCCCCCAATCACTCACTCGTGATCAATAACCCCCCCAATCACTCGCTCGTGATCAATAACCCCCCCAATCACAGAAATGCCAAACCCTCCCACGACGGACGGACGGACGGACGGACAGTCGGACGGACGGACGGACGGACACATTAATCTATTGGTGGTCTGGTCCAGTTCGTTCCTACCAGTAACAGGACCCTGCGGGGTCGGCTGGTAGGAATAATACTTAGTACCGGTACAGAGATATCGACCGGGTATAGAGGAGTTAAAGAAAAAATACTGTATTCTAGTGTAACGTTAATTAAAAGTGTTTGTTTTGACAAGAAACGCTGTGAGATTTATAGACTCGTAGTCTTTCATTTCCAACACCACCCTCAACACACCCTCCCACGGACGGACGGACGGACGGACGGACGGACGGACGGACACATTAATCTATTGGTGGTCTGGTCCACTTCGTTCCTACCGTAACCCCCCCCAATCACGCTCGTGATCAATATACCCCCAATCACTCGCTCGTGATCAATAACCCCCCCAATCACTCGCTCGTGATCAATAACCCCCCCAATCACTCCCTCGTGATCAATAACCCCCCCAATCACTCGCTCGTGATCAATAACCTCCCCCAATCACTCGCTCGTGATCAATAACCCCCCCAATCACTCGTGATCAATAACCCCCCCAATCACTCGTGATCGATAACCCCCAATCACTCGTGATCAATAACCCCCCAATCGCTCGTGATCATAACCCCCCAATCACTCGCTCGTGATCAATAACCCCCCCAATCACTCGCTCGTGATCAATAACCCCCCCAATCACTCGCTCGTGATCAAAACCCCCCCAATCACTCGCTCGTGATCAATAACCCCCCCAATCATCTCTCGTGATCAATAACCCCCCAATCACTCGCTCGTGATCAATAACCCCCCCAATCACTCGCTCGTGATCAATAACCCCCCAATCACTCGCTCGTGATCAATAACCCCCAATCACTCGCTCGTAATCAATAACCCCCAATCACTCGTGATCAATAACCCCCCAATCACTCGTGATCGATAACCCCCCAATCACTCGTGATCTATAACCCCCCAATCACTCGTGATCGAACCCCCCAATCACTCGTGATCAATAACCCCCCAATCACTCGTGATCAATAACCCCCCAATCACTCGTGATCAATAACCCCCCAATCACTCGTGATCGATAACCCCCCAATCACTCGTGATCAATAACCCCCCAATCACTCGCTCGTGATCAATAACCCCCCCAAGCACTCGCTCGTGATCAATAACCCCCCCAATCACTCCCTCGTGATCAATAACCCCCAATCACTCGCTCGTGATCAATAACCCCCCAATCACTCCTCGTGATCAATAACCCCCCCAATCACTCGCTCGTGATCAATAACCCCCCCAATCACTCGCTCGTGATCAATAACCCCCCCAATCACTCCCTCGTGATCAATAACCCCCCAATCACTCGCTGGTGATCAATAACCCCCCCCAATCACTCGCTCGTGATCAATAACCCCCCCAATCACTCCCTCGTGATCAATAACCCCCCCAATCACTCGCTCGTGATCAATAACCCCCCCCAATCACTCGCTCGTGATCAATATACCCCCCAATCACTCGCTCGTGATCAATAACCCCCCAATCACTCGCTCGTGATCAATAACCCCCCAATCACTCGCTCGTGATCAATAACCCCCCCAATCACTCCCTCGTGATCAATAACCCCCCCAATCACTCGCTCGTGATCATAACCCCCCCAATCACTCGCTCGTGATCAATATACCCCCCAATCACTCGCTCGTGCAAAACCCCCCATCACTCGCTCGTGATCAATAACCCCCCAATCACTCGCTCGTGATCATAACCCCCCAATCACTCCCTCGTGATCAATAACCCCCCCCCAATCACTCACTCGTGATCAATAACCCCCCCCAATCACTCGCTCGTGATCATAACCCCCCCAATCACAGAAATGCCAAACCCTCCCACGGCCGGACGGACGGACGGACGGACAGTCGGACGGACGGACGGACGGACACATTAATCTATTGGTGGTCTGGTCCACTTCGTTCCTACCAGTAACAGGACCCTGCGGGGTGGGCTGGTAGGAATAATACTTAGTACCGGTACAGAGATATCGACCGGTATAGAGGAGTTAAGAAAAAATACTGTATTCTAGTGTAACGTTAATTAAAAGTGTTTGTTTGACAAGAAACGCTGTGAGATTTATAGACTCGTAGTCTTTCATTTCCAACACCACCCTCAACACCACCCCTCCCACGGACGACGGACGGACGGACGGACGGACGGACGGACACATTAATCTATTGGTGGTCTGGTCCACTTCGTTCCTACCAGTATAACCCCCCCCAATCACTCGCTCGTGATCAATATACCCCCCAATCACTCGCTCGTGATCAATAACCCCCCAATCACTCGCTCGTGATCAATAACCCCCCCAATCACTCCCTCGTGATCACAACCCCCCCATCACTCGCTCGTGATCAATAACCTCCCCCAATCACTCGCTCGTGATCAATAACCCCCCCAATCACTCGTGATCAATAACCCCCCCAATCACTCGTGATCGATAACCCCCCAATCATCGTGATCAATAACCCCCCAATCGCTCGTGATCATAACCCCCCAATCACTCGCTCGTGATCAATAACCCCCCCAATCACTCGCTCGTGATCAATAACCCCCCCAATCACTCGCTCGTGATCAATAACCCCCCCAATCACTCGCTCGTGATCAATAACCCCCCCAATCACTCTCTCGTGATCATAACCCCCCCAATCACTCGCTCGTGATCAATAACCCCCCCAATCACTCGCTCGTGATCAATAACCCCCACAATCACTCGCTCGTGATCAAACCCCCCAATCACTCGCTCGTAATCAAAACCCCCCAATCACTCGTGATCAATAACCCCCCAATCACTCGTGATCGATAACCCCCCAATCACTCGTGATCTATAACCCCCCAATCACTCGTGATCGATAACCCCCCAATCACTCGTGATCAATAACCCCCCCAATCACTCGTGATCAATAACCCCCCAATCACTCGTGATCAATAACCCCCCCCAATCACTCGTGATCGATAACCCCCCAATCACTCGTGATCAATAACCTCCCCAATCACTCGCTCGTGATCAATAACTCCCCCAAGCACTCGCTCGTGATCAATAACCCCCCCAATCACTCCCTCGTGATCAATAACCCCCAATCACTCGCTCGTGATCATAACCCCCAATCACTCCCTCGTGATCAATAACCCCCCCAATCACTCGCTCGTGATCAATAACCCCCCCAATCACTCGCTCGTGATCAATAACCCCCCAATCACTCCCTCGTGATCAATAACCCCCCCAATCACTCGCTCGTGATCAATAACCCCCCCCAATCACTCGCTCGTGATCAATATACCCCCCAATCACTCGCTCGTGATCAATAACCCCCAATCACTCGCTCGTGATCAATAACCCCCCCAATCACTCGCTCGTGATCAATAACCTCCCCCAATCACTCGCTCATGATCAATAACCCCCCAATCACTCGCTCGTAATCAATAACCCCCCCAATCACTCGCTCGTGATCAATAACCTCCCCAATCACTCACTCGTGATCAATAACCCCCCCAATCACTCGTGATCGATAACCCCCCAATCGCTCGTGATCAATAACCCCCAATCACTCGTGATCAATAACCCCCCAATCACTCGTGATCAATAACCCCCCAATCACTCGTGATCAATAACCCCCCCAATCACTCGCTCGTGATCAATAACCCCCCCAAATCACTCGCTCGTGATCAATAACCCCCCAATCACTCGCTCGTGATCAATAACCTCCCCAATCACTCGCTCGTGATCATAACCCCCCCAATCACTCGCTCGTGATCAATAACCCCCCCCCAATCACTCGCTCATGATCAATAACCCCCCCAATCACTCCCTCGTGATCAATAACCCCCCCAATCACTCGCTCGTGATCAATAACCTCCCCCAATCACTCGCTCGTGATCAATAACCCCCCCAATCACTCGTGATCATAACCCCCCAATCACTCGTGATCGATAACCCCCCAATCACTCGTGATCAATAACCCCCCAATCGCTCGTGATCAATAACCCCCCCAATCACTCGCTCGTGATCATAACCCCCCCAATCACTCGCTCGTGATCAATATCCCCCAATCACTCGCTCGTGATCAATAACCCCCCAATCACTCGCTCGTGATCAATAACCCCCCAATCCCTCGCTCGTGATCAATAACCCCCCAATCACTCGCTCGTGATCAATAACCCCCCAATCACTCGCTCGTGATCAATAACCCCCCCAATCACTCGCTCGTGATCAATAACCTCCCCCAATCACTCGCTCATGATCAATAACCCCCCCAATCACTCGTGATCAATAACCCCCCCAATCACTCGCTCGTGATCAATAACCCCCCCAATCACTCTCTCGTGATCAATAACCCCCCAATCACTCGCTCATGATCAATAACCCCCCCAATCATTCGCTCGTGATCAATAACCCCCCAATCACTCCCCCGATCAATAACCCCCCCAATCACTCGCTCGTGATCAATAACCCCCCCCAATCACTCGCTCGTGATCAATATACCCCCCAATCACTCGCTCGTGATCATAACCCCCCAATCACTCGCTCGTGATCAATAACCCCCCCAATCACTCGCTCGTGATCAATAACCCCCCCAATCACTCCCTCGTGATCAATAACCCCCCCAATCACTCGCTCGTGATCAATAACCCCCCCAATCACTCGCTCGTGATCAATATACCCCCCAATCACTCGCTCGTGATCAATAACCCCCCAATCACTCGCTCGTGATCAATAACCCCCCCAATCACTCGCTCGTGATCAATAACCCCCCCAATCACTCCCTCGTGATCAATAACCCCCCCCAATCACTCACTCGTGATCAATAACCCCCCCCAATCACTCGCTCGTGATCAATAACCCCCCCAATCACAGAAATGCCAAACCCTCCCACGGAGACGGACGGACGGACGGACGGACGGACAGTCGGACGGACGGGACGGACGGACGGACACATTAATCTATTGGTGGTCTGGTCCACTTCGTTCCTACCAGTAACAGGACCCTGCGGGGTGGGCTGGTAGGAATAATACTTAGTACCGGTACAGAGATATCGACCGGGTATAGAGGAGTTAAAGAAAAAATTACTGTATTCTAGTGTAACGTTAATTAAAAGTGTTTGTTTTGACAAGAAACGCTGTGAGATTTAAAGGCTCGTAGTCTTTCATTTCCAACACCACCCTCAACACCACCCCTCCCACGGACGGACGGACGGACGGACGGACGGACGGACACATTAATCTATTGGTGGTCTGGTCCACTTCGTTCCTACCAGTATAACCCCCCCAATCACTCTCTCGTGATCAATAACCCCCCC
>NC_083843.1:13232508-13298224 GCF_015708825.2 Lethenteron reissneri | reverse complement strand
GTGAGCGGGAATCGAACCCGGGTCGCCGGGTTCATAGCGCAGCGCGCTAACCGCTACACTACCGCTCCCCATATGCACACGCGTTAACACACGCACACACGTGTGAACACACGGAAATGCATTACACACACACACACGTGTGAACACACCCACACGCGTATTACGCATGCAAACATTTACTCACTCACATATTTACCAAAAAGTCAATGATCTCCCCTGTGCCGCCTTAACAGACTGTTGTCACAGGACAGAACCAGGTGCCATGCCATGGGTTGACTGTTGTGCCAGGCTAGGTGCAGGTCACGAGACGGACCCTGCAGGTGCCATAGGTTTACTGAGATGACTGCCAGATGCACCACCTGTGCCCGCGACTGTGCCACTCGGTCCACAATTAAAAAGATGCCCCGTGTAGCCTTCCACAGACTGTTGCGGTCAAGTGCTGTCAGCAAGCAGCATCTACGAAGGCCAGCACGGCACACGGGGGGATGGGCAGCTAGCAACACGCCCGACCGTCTTTGTCTCCCCAGTTGTGATGTTTACTACACACCACTGCACCGGGGTACTCATCTTTGACGCTGAGTCAACCTAGGAGAGGCTCAGGACCGGTCGGATCGTCGTCACTGGTGTTGGCCGTGAGCGGGCATTAACTTGGTTCCGCTGGTGCTTACAACCAGCTTCATCAAGCGAGTCTACAGGGGTCTCTGCGTGAGTCTACAGGGGGTCGCTGTGTGAGTCTACAGGGGTCTCTGCGTGAGTCTACAGGGGGTCTCTGTGAGTCTACAGGGGTCTCTGTGTGAGTTACAGGGTCTTTGTGTGAGTCTTCAGGGGGTCTCTGTGTGAGTCTCCAGGGGGTTTCTGGTGAGTCTACAGGGGTCTCTGCGTGAGTCTACAGGGGTCTCTGTGGAGTCTACAGGGGGTTCTGTGTGAGTCTACAGGGGGTCTCTGTGTGAGTCTACAGGGGGTCTCTGTGTGAGTCTACAGGGGTCTATGTGAGTCTACAGGGGGTCTCTGTGTGAGTCTACAGGGGTCTCTGCGTGAGTCTACAGGGGGTCTCTGTGTGAGTCTACAGGGGTCTCTGTGTGAGTCTACAGGGGTCTCTGCGTGAGTCTACAGGGGATCTCTGCATGAGTCTACAGGGGGTCTCTGCGTAAGTCTACAGGGGTTCTCTGTGTGAGTCTACAGGGGTCTCTGCGTGAGTCTACAGGGTCTCTGTGTGAGTCTACAGGGGTCTCTGCGTGAGTCCTACAGGGGGTTTCTGTGTGAGTCTACAGGGTCTCTGCGTGAGTCTACAGGGGTCTCTGTGTGAGTCTACAGGGGGTTTCTGTGTGAGTCTACAGGGGTCTCTGTGTGAGTCTACAGGGGTCTCTGTGTGAGTCTACAGGGGGTCTCTGCGTGAGTCTACAGGGGGTCTCTGTGGGAGTCTACAGGGGGTCTCTGTGTGAGTCTACAGGGGGTCTCTGCGTGAGTCTACAGGGGGTCTCTGCGTGAGTCTACAGAGGGTCTCTGTGTGAGTCTACAGGGGGTCTCTGTGTTAGTCTACAGGGGGTATCTGTGTGAGTCTATAGGGGTCTCTGCGTGAGTCTACAGGGGGTCTCTGCGTGAGTCTACAGGGGGTCTCTGCGTGAGTCTACAGGGGGTCTCTGTGTGAGTCTACAGGGGGTCTCTGCGTGAGTCGAGAGGGGGTCTCTGTGTGAGTCTACAGGGGTCTCTGTGTGAGTCTACAGGGGTCTCTGTGTGATTCTACACAGGGTCTCTTTTTGAGTCTTCAGGGGGTTTCTGGTGAGTATACAGGGGGCCTCCTGTGTGAGTCTACAGGGGTCTCTGTGTGAGTCTACAGGGGGTCTCTGTGTGAGTCTACAGGGGGTCTCTGCACGGTCTGCAAGCGCCCCTTTACGTTGCCTCTTCGTCCTCCGTGCATCGCCACCTCCTTCCTCTTCCTCCTCCCCGTCCACTCCTCGTCGGAGTCGCTCGACAGCCCGCACTCCGCTCTATTCCCCCTCGCCCTGCGCTTGCCGCGTGTGCGCGCATGAACTCGGGCTGGGCCGGGTTCATCCCTGCGCAAGGAGGCAGTCGGTCATTGTTATTTGTACCGTATTGGCAGTACACCCGTGCAGCATAGCAACACACCGGGTCCTCGTAACACAGTCCTGACGATGTGATTACTATCAGAGGCTGGTTTGTTTGCGTGTTCAACACAAGTACGCGTGGTTAATGCAGTAACTTGATTCCTTGCAAAAGGAATCATCTATTTGGTGTGTGAACATCTTAACAGCTCCTGTTTTATTGCCAGAAAGGGTAAAACCGATTCCTATTTTTATACTTTGATTCTGGCAAAAAGGTCCAATGATATAGCTACTCACCCCGAGCTATAAATGCTCTTGACACTGCATTGTCTTTGTACTGGTCGCCTTTGGTGTGTTCTCTGGTCTGACACTGGTGAGACTAGGCCATGAAGAAGGCTGTCTCTGGGGTAGACCAATCAGTATCAAAGACAATGATTAAATGTTATCAGAGAGTGTTTGTTTGCGTGTTCAGTACGCGTGGTTAATGCAGTAACCTGATTCCTTGCAAAAGCTATAATCTATCTGGTGTTTGAACATCTTAACACCTCCTGTTTCATTCCCATAAAGAGTAAAACCGATTCTTATTTTTCATAGTCCCGACGATGTCGCCGTTGCCCCTTGAGTGAGCTGCAGGACTCTCCATCAGAAGTTGCACTCAGATTCAGCAGACCGCGTCCCCCATTCCGAACGTGCGGTGGCGACACCACGAGTCGTATCGAGGCACCGTCCGACCGAGTCTCTAGGGGCACGAGGAGTCCAATCTTGCCACTGGAGCACGGAGCAGCCGATCGTCATCAGACTGGGCGCCGCTGTACGGCAACAGACTGCGAAGCTTCGTGTTCAGTGCTGCCTCATGTCACGTTCCGTCTTCCCACCGCTTTGGCATCACGACAACTGATTTTGACGCACCACCACCACCCCAAATATCCTTCTGTCTGGGGTCTCGAATCGCGAGGAAATAAATAACTTTTGCCAAAAATGTGATGATTATTTCATACAGCGCAACGGTGTACCGCTACTACGTTCATTTATATTATTTGGCTGCTACAATAACTCCAAGCAATACAGTAAACACGATAGGAGTGCAAAGTATAGAAAAGGTAAACAAATTACACACACACAAAATACATTTTTTTGTAAATATTCTTTGGTTCTTTCGGCAAAGTCACGTAGATAGAAAAATAAAGTGAATAAAAATAATCAAAAACCACAAAACGTTCATCCTCACTGATGTTGCTGACTGGTATCTTAGCGCTTTTGAGGGTTGCAGCAATTTCAGATCTTGTAACGTCTGCAGCGATGCGCCCCAAACCCTTAAGAGCGACATCGACCTGGGCAATAACGTCATCCACTGGAATGTGTTTGGGGGTGACTGAGAAGTTCAACCCTTTAGCCAAAACCGACTTTAGACCATCGCACATTGGGCTATTACTCAGATTAATAACAACCTTGTCAACGTCTAACCTTTTAACGTGTGGATCTGGTTTCTTGTTAGAAAGGAGGTTGAACTCGAAAATCAGATCTTTACATTTCGCTGACATTGTAGTGGCTGATTAAGCGGTCATGTTATCTACATGTTCCCAATCAGATGTCGACATTTTTCCCGTCAATGTTAAGTGTGATTTCAAGAGTGTCTTGTCTACATGATCTAGTTCAGTATGGAGCAGTCTAATTCTCTCTGAGATCAGGGCCAAGCTCGCCCTGAACAAAATTCGTCTGGCATTGGAAGATGTGACTGCAGCAGAAATCAGTGTCAATGAGATCGGTATTACGTTAGAGTCACGGCATCTCTTCAGAAATGTGAGTGACTCGATCAGATGAACTTTCTTGTCACGGAGATTGTTAAAAGATCTCATGGTTATGTGGAAACCCTCCCAATAGAGGCAGTTCAAATGATACAAATTAAGTGAATAAAAAATTATAAAATAAGACACTAATTAGACTGCTCCATAAAAAAAACACTAATGTATACATTTCAATTTAAAGCTTTCGTGACTGCAGGGATTCATCTTCTTGGTTCTTTCGGTAAAGTCACGTAGAAGGGAAATAATAAAATATTAAAAAGAAAACATTAAAATTGTATTTTAATAATTGTATTTTATGTTTTTTTCCCTTCTATGTGACTTACCGAAAGAACCAAGAAGACTAATTTATAACTCAAAAGTTTTGATTATACATGAGTGCTTTATCATTTTTATTATTCACTTTATTTTTATTTTAGTTTTTCTATCTACGTCACTTTATCGAAAGAACCAAAGAATATGAATTCCTGCAGTCACGAAAGTTTTAAGTCAAAATAAACTATTTTTGTAAATGTTGTGGGTTTACTCTCCAACATTATGAATCCGTAGGTAAAAAATAAAATTTAAATTAATAAAAGTACTTTTATAAATTTTAATTTTACTTTGATTAATTTTAATTTTATTTTTTACCTACGTGACTAGAATTATGAATCCGATGAGCTATGAAGCTCTTTTTCATAGATGTCCCATAGGGGGCACGGGGTCAGAAAGTTACAACACAAAACACAAACACGATAGGCGTGCAAGTAGAGTAAAGGTAAACAAATCATTAAACTAAAACTAAATCTATTTTTACTTCACCAGGTGAAGTCCACTGAGCTATTGGCTCCTTCTTCAGAAGCGACCTGGCTGCCACAATGACAGCTCAACCAAGTGGCTTACCACGTGGACATTTATAGCAGCAGACAAATACTCTAAACGCGTGATGTTGATTCTACAAGTGGAGCAAAACCCGGAGGACCGGGATCTAACCCACGACCTCCTGTAGACCATGAGAGGTAGTTAACATCTCACCGGGGAGAGACACACGCAGACTCCAGATATATGACAGGCATCGTCAGGGTCGCCATCGAACCCACGACCTCCTGTAGACCAGGCGAGGTAGTTAACATCTCGCCACCATGGCGCCCCATGCATGCCACTCTGCTACGACGTCTTGGTCTCATCATTATAATCACTGCGACAATTAGTTGAGTTGCGAAGAGGCTCGGCCTGCCGTACCCCCCGAGGTTCAGCAGGACGGCGTGGTTCTGCTTGATGTTCCTGTAGCGCCGCTTCTCGCACTCGGCCAGATCGCTCCACTCGGCCTTGGTGAAGAAGCCTCTGATGTCTCGGAAGTCGCCCATCTCCTGCTGCTGCTGCTGCTGAGGCGCAGAGACACGGAGGGACGAGACGCGGACGACGGTCAGATGCAGTCACGGAGATGGAGTCACATGGAGACAGAGTCACAGGGATACGAGACTAAGATCCCCCGTGTGGCCTTAACAGACTGTCGGAAGGCGAGGTAACTCTACCTCAAGCGATGTAATATAACGTTAGGTCGAGGTAAAATTACCTCAGGCAGAGGTAAAATTACGTCAGCTAAGGTAACATTACCTCACCTGAGGTAACATCACCTCAGATGAGGTAACATCACCTCAGGTAAATGTAACATTACTTGAGGTAATCCGAACGTGTTCACATCACTTCAGCTAATGTTCATATTTTTACGCTAATATCGTAATATCGTCACGTGGTTAAATCGTTAAACACAACGCTCGCGTGACGTCACCACCTCAGTGTCGAGCCGTCGACACTTCACGCGGCAGCCTCGAAGTGCACCCAGCCTGGCACAGGCGCCGTGGTGACGTCACCGTCACTCAGTGGCCAATGGCGGCGGTTGGTGGTGGGGGGGAGTGGGGGGTGGGAGGGAGGAGGGGGGTGGGGGGGGAATGGCGGTTGGGGGAGTGGGGGGGGGGGCATCGGGGGTGGGGGTGAGTGGGCGGGAAAAGGGGTGGGGGCGGAATTGCGGTTGGTGAGTGGTGGGAGGGGGGAATGGAGGGTGGGAGGGGTGGGGGGTAACGGGGGAGTGGGGGGGGCGAGACGCGTGACGTCACCACGCAGTGACGTCATCAGAGTTTTTAAGTTTAAAATTTTTATTCTGGAGGAATCCGATGAGCTGTGAAGCTCTTTATTATCCACAGATGTCCAGTAGGGGCACGTGGTCAGAACGCCACAACAACAAACACAGCACAATAAACACCGTAGCAGTGCAGAGTAGAGGAAAGGTAGGCACATGACCAAGACAAATCTGTAGGGGCGTGTGAATTGAACTCTGTAGGGGCGTGTGAATTGAACTCTGTAGGGGCGTGTGAATTGAAATCTGTAGGGGCGTGTGAATTGAAATCTGTAGGGCGTGTGAATTGAATTCTGTAGGGGCGTGTGAATTGAAATCTGTAGGGCGTGTGAATTGAAATCTGTAGGGGAGTGTGAATTGAAATCTGTAGGGGCGTGTGAATTGAAATCTGTAGGGCGTGTGAATTGAAATCTGTAGGGGCGTGTGAATTGAAATCTGTAGGGCGTGTGAATTGAAATCTGTAGGGGAGTGTGAATTGAAATCTGTAGGGGCGTGTGAATTGAAATATGTAGGGGCGTGTGAATTGAAATCTGTAGGGCGTGTGAATTGAAATCTGTAGGGCGTGTGAATTGAAATCTGTAGGGGCGTGTGAATTGAAATCTGTAGGGGAGTGTGAATTGAATTCTGTAGGGAGTGTGAATTGAAATCTGTAGGGGAGTGTGAATTGAAATCTGTAGGGAGTGTGAATTGAAATCTGTAGGGCGTGTGAATTAAAATCTGTAGGGGAGTGTGAATTGAATTCTGTAGGGAGTGTGAATTGAAATCTGTAGGGGAGTGTGAATTGAATTCTGTAGGGAGTGTGAATTGAAATCTGTAGGGCGTGTGAATTGAAATCTGTAGGGGAGTGTGAATTGAATTCTGTAGGGAGTGTGAATTGAAATCTGTAGGGGAGTGTGAATTGAAATCTGTAGGGCGTGTGAATTGAAATCTGTAGGGAGTGTGAATTGAAATCTGTAGGGGCGTGTGAATTGAAATCTGTAGGGCGTGTGAATTGAAATCTGTAGGGGAGTGTGAATTGAATTCTGTAGGGCGTGTGAATTGAAATCTGTAGGGGAGTGTGAATTGAAATCTGTAGGGCGTGTGAATTGAAATCTGTAGGGGCGTGTGAATTGAAATCTGTAGGGGCGTGTGAATTGAAATCTGTAGGGAGTGTGAATTGAATTCTGTAGGGCCGTGTGACTTGCAATCTGTCGGACAGTGTGATGTGTAATTTTGTTGGGTCATAGTGTTACCATCCTTGACGTGCAGGGATGACGACTAGGATTGGTGTTGTTAGGATTAGCAGCGAGCAGTTGTGACCAGGTGCTGCTGTGTGTAACGACTACAGATAACGCCAGGGGGGGGGGGGGGGGAGTTTAAGAGCCGGGAGCCGACAGCTTGGGGCTCGCAGTGGCTACAGCGACTATTGGAACGGTCGATGCGGCCTCTGCGTTAAACAGCAGAAGACAACGGCACAGTCTGGTTCTCCTACAACGCCGCGTGTTAGTTTGAACAACGCCGATTGGATGATATAACGCCGTGAATGATGTGTAGGGGAACACGCTGTTTGTAACGCGGATGCGGATTGGATGCAACGCGAGCGAGCGAACGGAACGAGGTCGCAACGCGAGTAGGAACAAGCGGTTCTCCGTGCGGCTGCCTCGGCGTAGCGGCATCACGCGAGGAGGCATTGGGATGCTGCTGGATGCTGCTTCTAGACGCTACCCACGCGCCTCAGTCGTAGTCCGGCCTCTGTCTCACCCATCATCTTGCGTGTTGTCGCGGACCACGCTTCACCCCCTATAGTTTATATTATTTCTCCACAACGCGGTGTTCTTCAGGAACGCAACAATGACCACATCTTCTTGGTTCTTTCGGTAAAGTCACGTAGAATGGAAATAATAAAAGAAATAAAATAAAACATGATAAAGAAAATGTTAATTTTTATTATTTTATTATTAAATAAAAATAATAATTATAAAACAATGACTTTATTGTTTAAATTTTATTATTTTATTATTTCCATAAAAATAAAAAATAATAAAGTAAATGTTTATTTTTATTATTCTATTATTAAATAATAAAATAATAAAAATAAAACAATTACTTTCTTGTTTTATTTTTATTATTTTTATTATTTCCATAAAAATATAACATAATAAAGTAAATGTTTATTTTTATAATTTTATTATTAAATAATAAAACAATACAAATAAAACAATTACTTTATTGTTTTATTTTTATTATTATATTATTTCCATTCTACGTGACTTTACCGAAAGAACCAAGAAGATGAATCCCTGCAGTCACGAAAGAAGATTTAAATCGAAATGACCACCGCGTTACAGGAGAACAACAGATCGTGAACGCGCTTCGACGATTCGTGGCAACGGCAACACAAAGCGCCACGCGCAGTCTCTTGCGACCAGCGGTGTCTGTGATGAAGGTTTTTGTTGTCGTCGCTGCTGCTGCTCCTGGGTTAGATGGCGTTGGATCACAATCCTGGCACATCGCCCGATGAAACCGGTCGCCGTTGTTTGTAATCACCGGCGAAACGTCACCGGCACTCGAATTGTAAATGCTGTTGTGGGTTCACTCTCCCCGACACACAAGCGCTGTGTGTGCTGAAGTTGGTAACCAATTGGCACGTTTCGTTTACGTGACAAACCCTGACTGATTGGCCGTGTCAGGCGATGGTGGTGGGTGGTGGTGGGTTAACGACACAATGTTGATATTTACGAGATCTCTAACCCAACAACAACAACAACAAAAACCAAACCTCTGTCACGGAAAAGTGTTACCGCAGAGCAAGTCGCTCCGACCTCCTGGAGATACCGGTGAAACAGGCTAAAAATTAACCCGTAAAAACAAAGTTTTTCACTATAAATCCTTTATATGCGTGGCGGCTAGAGTCCTCTCGTCCTCTGGCTTGAGATGGCTGCCACCTATGGCTCAGATGGTTGCCTGCCACCATTAAGCAATTGGTAATTAAATACAATTTTTTTTTTCCTAAAAAGTGTAAAATTTTGGTAAAATTTTTTCACGAAAATAAATTGTCACGCACAACGAGTCTGTGTGCAAAATGTCAGCTCGATTGGATCACGGGAAGTCGGTTAAAAAACGACTGAAAGATTTGCACGGTCGTGAGCGCGCAAGCAAGCAAGCAAGTGAACTTAATATAAAGGATTTAAAAATAACCCCTGCCCCGATTAAACCCGGATATAGTTTGGCCCAGGCCAGAGTAGACCCGGGGGATAAAGTGTCCTAGGCTAAACTATACCCGGGGGTTTAAACTAGACTGGTCCAGACCATACCCCCCCTCCAGGGCAGAACATGCCCCATGTGAAAGTTCAAAGGCAATTATCCATACAGAGAACAGCCGACAACGGACTTCAATCGATATCTAAAAAGCGTATAAATGGAAGTAAGAATCTCAATTTGATCAATTGAAGCATTTTTAGGGTTATTATCAGTTTTTCTGGTTGAAGTAATCAAAGTCTATGTGTTTACAGTTTTAAATAAAATGTTGGAAAAATTTAGTAA
This sequence comes from Lethenteron reissneri, assembly GCF_015708825.2. Classification (NCBI taxonomy): domain Eukaryota; kingdom Metazoa; phylum Chordata; class Hyperoartia; order Petromyzontiformes; family Petromyzontidae; genus Lethenteron; species Lethenteron reissneri. Next base: position 13,288,721 of record NC_083843.1, on the reverse strand, counting down.
TTCATGTGTATATCACAAATACCAGCTATTAAAGCAAATCCTGGAAGGAAAAATCGAAGGGAAAAAACGACCAGGACGGCCAAAAACGACATGGCTCAGTAACATCAAAACATGGCTACAATTAACAACAGTGTGGGGGTCGCTAGCCCCCGAGATCCCTCCCTCGATAATGCTAACGGCCGGGCTAGCATCATCAATCGCCCCCCCGCTGCTAAGCGAACCGCTGCTAAGTTCCTCACCCATGGGGTGGGAGCCGTCGCCCGAGGATTCCACTCCACCGCGGGTCCGCGTAGCAGGCATGGTTAATTACGTACGCGCACACCCACACACACAGCTCTGTACGGCACTCACTCTTGCGCTTCTCTGCGCCGCGCTGGCCGCTCACGTTACAATCGCGCACCTGGGGTACGCCGATTACGCACGCCGCGAGCTTACGCACACACAGTACCACACGCGTTCCCACACGCAACCCGCGCGCTCAGCTCCGCGCAGCGCTCACTCCCGTGGCGAACCACTGTGCACACAGCGCACCCACACGCTCACACTGCACGACAAGATCACGCGAGACCACGCTTCGCTATTAATGATTTATTATATGCCACCTGCGAATTGATGTTGAATCAGGTGAGTCGACGAGGCTGGCCTATTCCACTAAACCTGTACCTATTCCCTATTTATCGGCTATGATTCTAATTCCCCTTCTTACTCACTGTTAAGTGTCCACGGCGGTCCGCTGATCCTTCTGTTAACCGCGTGCCTCGGTGCGTCGCACGGACGTCCGGGTCGCTGGCTCGAGCTGCGTCTGGTCGCCTGGCGCTGGAGTAAGAGAGCGATTTCCCCTCTGCGCTCCTCTATTTATCCTCCCTACCTCCCAAAGGGGATGCTGCGCTGAACAATGGGCTCGTGCACCCCAAGCCCGCGCACCGCAGTCCCCAGGCGCTGTTGATATGCTAATCAGTGTGCTGCGTGCAAGGCGTAAATCCTAATTACTCCCTTACCCTTCCTACCAATGGGGCTTGCGCGCTCAAGCGCAATTATCCCAACCCTCCATGACTATGCGCAACAGCCCCTGTGACCCCGCTATTCATGCTGTCCCGTGCCTCCCCTGCTCGCCCCGTCGACCCGTGGGAGTGTGTGTGGGGGGAAATGCGCCTCAACCGCGGTGGCCGAATGCCCCACGCCACGACCTACCATATTAAGGCCGGCCGCAGCGCCGCGGTGCCACGTAGCACGGGGAGGTCATCCAATTCCCTGATCGCCGGAAACCGTGAGAATTAATCCCGATAAGGGTCTCTCGGATAAAAACCGGTCGATCAGGTGACCTTCCCTTCCAGCTCTATGGGGGGGGGGGGGATGCGTGCGGGTGTGTGCTTATGTGGGGCGGGTGATGGGGGGCAGTGCGGTGGGGGAAGCCGGGCGGCTCCCTGGTTCGGCAGAGCGGCCCCGTCGTTGTGGCACCACATAGCCCCCCGGGGTGCCAGTCCCCGTCCCGGGTTGACTGGAGCACCTCGCCTGGGTTGCCCCCACGAGGTATCGCCGCGGGGTCCGCGGGATTCGCCCGGCCCTTGTGGCTGGCCTCGGGGGTGGCGGCTCCGTCTCCTGGGGCTCCGGCGGTGGTCTCCTCCTCCATTCCAACGGCTCCCCTCGGCCTCTGGCACCTGCGGGCTGGGGAACAAACTCAGAGGCGGTGGGGTTTAAGGGTCGCCGTCCTCGTCGCCCCCGGCCCCGCCCGGGGCCCCTCGGAGCCCGGGGCTCCGTGGGGCCCATGTACTGCGCGAGGCCCCCGGGCACGGGGGGTGGGGGGACCCCGGGGTTTCGGGGTACTTGGACGGCGGGGCTCCCCCCCTCGGGGGCTGCTCGCCACGGCTTCAGTCGGCGGATGTTGACCACCATCTCCCGGCCCCTCTCTCCTCCCTGAATCAGCACCGTCCATGGTGAGATCTGCCGTCTCACAATCCAGGGTCCTCGCCAGTAGGTGGTCAGCTTCCCCACCTGTCCGGCACCGACGCGGGGAGTGTACAGCCACACCTCGGAGCCCGCAGTGTAGAAGGGGGGCTCCATACGGGGTCGGGCGCCCTGCTCTTGCCGCTGGTGCGCGGCCTCTCCGTGCGGGCCGGCTCGGCCCCTGGCCCCTCGCAGGGTCTCCAGCAAGTGCTCCACGGGGTGGCTCCCTTCCTCCCGTTGCGGCGGAGGAACACCGAACAGCAGATCTGCGGGCAGGCGAGACTCGCGACCAAACATCATTAGGAACGGGGTCTGTCCTGTAGAGGTGTGAACGGCGGTGGTGTAGGCGAACAGGGCATAGGGAAGGTGTTCGTCCCAGTCCTGTTGATTCGCGGCCGCCATGCGTTTAAGCTTCCCGGCCAGAGTCTGGTTCATCCTCTCTACCATCCCGTTCGCCTGGGGGTGATACGCCGTGGTTCGGTCCTTCTGGATCCCGAACTCTCGGCACAGCGCCTGAAATAGTTCGGCCTCGAATTCACTACCCTGGTCGGTAATGACTCGTTCGGGGATCCCGCACTTAAGTACGTAGTTTTCCACGAAGGCCCGGGCCACTACAAGGGCTGTTTTATCCGGGATAGCCACCGCCACGGGGTAGCGGGTGAAGTATTCCACCGCTACGAGAATATATCGGTTGCCCCGGTGGGATCGTGGAAAGGGCCCCTGCAGGTCGATTCCGACCAACTGATTCGTCCGACTGACTCGGAACGGCCTCAGGGGTACCTGGTACCTCGCCGGCTTTTGCCCACACTGCTGACAGGCCCGGCAGCCCTGCACCCAGGCGGCCACATCTTGTGCCAATTTGGGCCAGAGATACTGGCGACGCAGGGTCTCTCGAGTGCGTCGTTCCCCATCGTGGCCCCCGAGTGGGTGGTCATGCACCAGCCGTAGCAGCTGGGGTCGCACCTGGGCAGGAACACAGATGCACCCCGGCTGGCCGGCCTCGGTTAACTCCCGTACCACTCCGTTCCGCACACACAACCGGGCATACAAACCGCTCCAGGGTCCTGGTAGGGCGCTCTTTTCCTCCCGCAGTGCCGCCTCCACTGCCGCCAGATCCGGATCTCGCTGCTGGGTCTGTCTCAGCTGCTCGTCGTTTAGGCCCGGGAAGGCGCAGCCGACGTCCTCCTGGATCCGTCCGATCGGGTCCCGAGCCGCGGGTCCCGCGCTTGCCGGGCGGTCGACGGGATCCTCAGTGCCACCTGTGAGGGTTTCTGTGGCGCACACTGCACTCTCCCTCGCTGGGGGGGGGTCAGTGGCCGCGGCCTCTCGGGGGTCCGTTGCCTGCCGGCAGCGTCCCCCCGTGAAACACGGGCAGGCCTCCTCCGCCCTCGTCTCGGCGTACACCGTGGGTCGCCTCGACAAGGCGTCCGCGTTTGCATGCGTCCGGCCAGCCCGATACTCGATTTGCAGGTTGTACTCCTGCAACTGCGCCAACCACCGGGCCATCTGCCCCCGCGGCTCCTTGAATGTAAGAAGAAACTGCAGAGCATAATGGTCAGTGCGTACGCGACATCTCCTGCCGTACAAATACGGCCGGAACTGCTTACATGCGAAAATCACGGCGTACAACTCTTGGCGGGTCACGCAATAGTTCAGCTCGGCCCCACTCAAGGTCCGGCTGGCGTACGCGATGACTCGTTCCGTCCCATCCTGTACCTGTGACAACACCGCGCCCAGCCCGCTGCTGCAGGCGTCGGTGTCCAAAATAAAATCGGTGGTAAAATCGGGGAAAGCAAGGGTGGGGGCGTGGGTGAGGTGGTCTTTGAGAGTGGTGAATGCCGTCTGGCAGGCCCCCGTCCACTGATAGGGGTGCTTAGGGGAAGTGAGTTGGGTGAGGGGGCGTGCAATCTCGCTGAATCCCTTTACAAATCGACGATAATAGGTGGCAAGCCCCAAAAATGATCTGATCTCCGTCAGATTCCTTGGCCGTGGCCACTCCACTACGGCGCGCACCTTCTCCGGATCGGTGTGCACGCCTGCCTCGCTGACGCGATGCCCGAGGTACCCCACCTCGCGTTGTGCGATGTAACACTTACGTGGCTTGAGCTTGAGATGAGCCGCTCGCAGTCGCTGGAACACCTCTCGAAGCCTGGACCAATGCTCAGACAAAGATCTACTGAACACTATCACATCGTCCAAGTAAATCAGGCACTGTTCCCATTGCAAGCCCCGCATCACCAACTCCATCAGCCGCTGGAACGTCGCGGGCGCATTGGTGAGTCCGAACGGCAACACTCGAAACTCAAACAGGCCCATCGGGGTGGTGAATGCTGTTTTTGGCCGATCCTCCTCCGTCATCTCCACCTGCCAGTAACCGGATGCCAGATCGAGGGTGGAAAAATACCGCGCTCCTGCGAGACTGTCGAAGGTGTCGTCGATGCGAGGTATGGGGAAGGCATCGCCGAGCGTGACTGCGTTTAGTTTACGGTAATCGACGCAGAACCGGGTTGACCCATCCTTTTTCGTTACTAGTACCACCGGGGCTGACCAGGGGCTCGCCGAGGGCTGAATTATGTTATCGCGAAGCATGTCCCCAACTGCCTCTTTGATTTGGGCGCGTTCGGGTGCGCCCACTCGGTACGCAGGGAGTTTGATGGGTCGGGCTGCACCGGTGTCAATTTGATGCTTAACAAGGTCGGTCCGACCCACGTCCGAGTCGTGTTCGCTGAACACGTCGGCATACTCCCGCAGTAACTCGCGCAGCCGATCGGCCTCTCCCTTAGGTAAGTCCGCCCATGGTACATGTAACGCGTCGAGCAGGGGAACGACCTCGGCTCGGGGAGTCGGGCCGACTCGCCAGGCCAGGTCCTGCTCACCCTCAGGACGACCGGGGTCCTCAGCCCAGAGTGCGAACACCGAGTCGTTAGAGTGGCGTGCGTGCAGGGGGTGTACTGTGGCTATCGGGGTGCGCCGTCGCAGTATCGCGGGGGTATTGTGGGGGTTAAACATCCGCATAAACAATCGGTCCCCATCTGCGTTTACCAACGTGGCGGATCCCACAACCCCATACCGTTTTGCCAACTCCGGGTGAGGAGTTAGCATTACCTCCCCTGATGGTCGGAGCGCGGGGTCGGTGGGGGATGTTGCCACCGGCACCAGCATCTCGGTGAGCGGGCCGATGGTGACTGCCGTCGCCAGGATAGCGGCCACAGGTGCAAAGCGGCGGCGCGTTGGTTCTCGTCCCAGGAACGGTATCCGCTCGCCGTTGCTCTCCATGGTGGCGCATCGCTGGCGGGGTTGCACGTTGAGTCCCAACCGTTCTAGGAGGTCGGTGCCTGCGATACACTCGTGACACAACGCACTCGACACGTAGAACTCCTGCGTGCATACCTGGCTGCCTATGCGGACCTCTAGGGTGGCTTTCCCCAGCAGCCCCATTCCGGCTCCGCTCGCAGTGTGCAGCGCGCGGTCCGGGGCCTGCAGGTGACGCACGTCGACCCCGATCGCGCTGCAGTGCGCTGCGCTCACGAGCGAGGCCACCGCCCCCGTGTCCAGTAGGATGCGGGTACGCACTCCGTTTACCTCCCCTTCCACCAGCGACGTGGCCCCCGTGATCCCCGCCACCAGCTCCCGCAGCCAGTCGCCAGGAGTCACCGTTTCCGTGGGCGTTGTTGCTGGAACCTGTGTGGAGATCACTCGCTCGCCATTATTCTCATTATCGTCCATTTGTATCGGGACCGCGTCGATTGCACCCCTAGTTGGTCCGCTCTCTAGGGGGCGTTGGAGTTTAACCCCCGCGCCTGCCTAGCTCGGGTGATTTCAGGACAGTCTCTCACTAGATGCCCTCGGCGATCGCACATATAACATGCCCGGGGAGGGGGGGCGGTTCCGTAGCGGGTCCCCTGTCCGCTCCCTCCCCCCCCATTACGCCGCTGTCCACCCTCTGCCTCTAGTCGGGCTACCCTCCCAGATAACCCTCCCACCGTGGCGCGTAGGTCCCCCATTTCGGATCGGATGGTCTCAACGGAGGATTGCAGTTGGGTCATATTTTATTCGTTTCCTCGCGTACCTGGGTTACCCTCTCACCTACTTGGTTTACCTTGTTGTCTATCTGGGTTACCTGGCCGGAGACATCCTTTATACCCGTTTGTATACCGGCAACCCATCCCGGAGTTGTCTCGCGGGACACTGGAGGCTCTCTTTCCCGGCCCCTTACCGTCCTCGCGAGCTCCTGTTCCTCCTCCTCGTCTTCCGAGAGCAGGCTCGCAATGGCGCGCTCTCGTCCCAGCCCCCGGAGCTGCGCGCGTTCGCTGTGAATTCTTTCACACTTACGTGCGCGCTCGACAAGGGCGTTAAAGGGAAGACGTGGGCAGCTCATGTCTGGCTGCCACCACGCCGTGCGAGACAGGTACCGCTGGATTTTCTCGGCGGCCAGTTCCTCAATAACATCAGTTGCGTACCCCGGGCGTGCGATCTTTGTTAACTCGCGCACATCCTCGGCGTAATCACGTAGATCTTCGCCAGGTTGGCGCCGGCGCGCCTCTAAGGCCGATTTTGCTTCCTCCTCGTCACGCGTGCCAAACCGCTGATCGAGTCGGCGCATCAGCTCCTCTAGCTGTGTCTGTGCGCTCGCGGGTAACGCTTCTACAAAATCGGCTGCCCGCCCATCAAGATTCATATTAAGTTGACGTACTGCCTGCGCGTCCGTCCATCCATTAATTTCCTTGGCCCCTAAGAGATTGCGGGCGAATGCCTTCCACGAAGGGGCCCCCCGGCCGGTAAATATTAGTCTTATTTTAGCGTGAGGTAACGCGGGGGTCCGTACCGCTTCCGACACCAATTTGTGGGGGTCGCTAGCCCCCGAGATCCCTCCCTCGATAATGCTAACGGCCGGGCTAGCATCATCAATCGCCCCCCCGCTGCTAAGCGAACCGCTGCTAAGTTCCTCACCCATGGGGTGGGAGCCGTCGCCCGAGGATTCCACTCCACCGCGGGTCCGCGTAGCAGGCATGGTTAATTACGTACGCGCACACCCACACACACAGCTCTGTACGGCACTCACTCTTGCGCTTCTCTGCGCCGCGCTGGCCGCTCACGTTACAATCGCGCACCTGGGGTACGCCGATTACGCACGCCGCGAGCTTACGCACACACAGTACCACACGCGTTCCCACACGCAACCCGCGCGCTCAGCTCCGCGCAGCGCTCACTCCCGTGGCGAACCACTGTGCACACAGCGCACCCACACGCTCACACTGCACGACAAGATCACGCGAGACCACGCTTCGCTATTAATGATTTATTATATGCCACCTGCGAATTGATGTTGAATCGGTGAGTCGACGAGGCTGGCCTATTCCACTAAACCTGTACCTATTCCCTATTTATCGGCTATGATTCTAATTCCCCTTCTTACTCACTGTTAAGTGTCCACGGCGGTCCGCTGATCCTTCTGTTAACCGCGTGCCTCGGTGCGTCGCACGGACGTCCGGGTCGCTGGCTCGAGCTGCGTCTGGTCGCCTGGCGCTGGAGTAAGAGAGCGATTTCCCCTCTGCGCTCCTCTATTTATCCTCCCTACCTCCCAAAGGGGATGCTGCGCTGAACAATGGGCTCGTGCACCCCAAGCCCGCGCACCGCAGTCCCCAGGCGCTGTTGATATGCTAATCAGTGTGCTGCGTGCAAGGCGTAAATCCTAATTACTCCCTTACCCTTCCTACCAATGGGGCTTGCGCGCTCAAGCGCAATTATCCCAACCCTCCATGACTATGCGCAACAGCCCCTGTGACCCCGCTATTCATGCTGTCCCGTGCCTCCCCTGCTCGCCCCGTCGACCCGTGGGAGTGTGTGTGGGGGGAAATGCGCCTCAACCGCGGTGGCCGAATGCCCCACGCCACGACCTACCATATTAAGGCCGGCCGCAGCGCCGCGGTGCCACGTAGCACGGGGAGGTCATCCAATTCCCTGATCGCCGGAAACCGTGAGAATTAATCCCGATAAGGGTCTCTCGGATAAAAACCGGTCGATCAGGTGACCTTCCCTTCCAGCTCTATGGGGGGGGGGGGGGATGCGTGCGGGTGTGTGCTTATGTGGGGCGGGTGATGGGGGGCAGTGCGGTGGGGGAAGCCGGGCGGCTCCCTGGTTCGGCAGAGCGGCCCCGTCGTTGTGGCACCACAACAGCACAAACTCTACACGCCGTGCTAGACCGGGACCAATATCATCGTGAAGTCGCACACGCCGTTAGGCAGCACTAAACAAGAAGATATCGCTCAACACTATTACTATCATGGGGGTATGATTTGGCCTAGAGGGTTATAATTTGGCCTCGGCCATGATACACCCGGGTACAATGTAGCCTAGGCCGCTTGAACCCCGGGTAGACTACGGCCTGTTGCACCGGCACGGGCTGTGTGAGCTGGGCCGCCTTCACAACCAACGAGACGCCGCCGCTGCCAATTGGGACCAAGACGGCAGCGCTGCCTCCACCGGTCCGGTGAGGTCATTCTCAACAGGAGATTTTTGTTTTTCGATTTGAAGCTTTCGTGACTGCAGGGATTCATATTGTTGGTTCTTTCGGTAGAGTCACGTAGAAGGGAAGTAATAAAATAATAAAAATAAAAGATAATGAAACAAAATATAATAAAATATTTTATTATATTAAATTATTGTTTTATTTTTATTATTTTATTACTTGCCTTATAAGTGACTTATATAATAATATGTTATATTATTATATTATTTTATTATATCATATTATTTTATTATGTTTTATTCTTATTATTTTATTACTTCCCTTCTACGTGCCTTTACCGAAAGAACCAAGAAGAGATTTTTTTTTCGATTTGAAGATTTCGTGACTACAGGGATTCATATTCTTGGTTCTTTCGGTAAAGTCACGTAGAAGGAAAATAATAAAATGATAAAAATAAAACTATACAATTCTCACGACGTTTCGATTGCAACGCAAGCAATCATCATCAGGTGTGAAAACCACAGCAATATTGTTTTTGTTGTTGTGGGTTTTCATAAACTGATGATTGCTTGTGTTGCAATCGAAACGTCGTGTTAATTTGATTCTTACATTTTTATTATTTTATTATTTCCCTTCTACGTGACTTTACCAAAAGAACCAAGAATACAGTAGATTTTTATTAATCATTTTACTTTTCCAGGTAAGGCCCCCACTGAGCTGTGTAGTAGCGACCTGGCTATCACAAATGACAGCAGCGCACCGAAGTGGCTTATCACGTGACATTTACAGCAGCCAAATACTCTGAACACATGTGGAGATGTTAACTACCTCTCCTGGTATACAGGAGATCGTGTGTTTGATTCCGACCCTGACGCCTGCTGTATATTTTGAGTTTGCGCGTCTCTCTCTCTCCCCGTGGTCGTGTGGATTTTCTCCAGGTCCTCCGGTTTTCCCTCGACATTTAGAATCGAGATCACGCAATCAGAGTATTTGGCCGCTATAAATGTCCACACAATGATAAGCCACTTCGTTGAGCTTTCATTTGTGATGGCCAGGTGGTCGCGTCTGATAAAAGAGCTACTACGTATCCAGTTGGACCTTACTTGGTAGAATCCCAAGATAATGTTTGTTAGTTTAAGTATGTATATATATCATTTTAAACAGAATCACAAACTAACGCTCAACTTTCTTAAACGTGCAAGAGTCAACGCGCGCCACCACCGTGCGACATCACGCGAGCAACCGGGACGACGCAGAAAATCTCTCAACCCTTTCCCGCGTCCGAGACGTCTGCAGAGTTGCAGGGTCGGTGGGTGTCACCGTTCACGGGGTGGGTGTCACCGTTCACAGGGTGGGTGTCACAAGGGTGGCACAGTCGGGTTTTTTACAATCGGGTTTAATTGTCTTTTTATATTAAACCCGATCATCTAAGATTGAGAGAAATCCGGTTTCATTGGTTCTAATTGCAGAACCGCACTTCTCAACGATGGGCTTCATCCATTCCAAGCTAAGGAACTCACTGGCGCCCACGATTGTGGAGAAGCTCGTGTTCATTAAGACCAACCTGCCCGCCGCATTCTACGACTACCCCGTGCCCGACGGCCCCGAGTACCATAGCAGCACCGACGAGGAAGCAGCCTAAGCCTATCAGAGTTTCGTATTCATTAAACCAGGTTTTAATTCCCCGAAATCGGGTTTAATTGTGTTAAAGAAAAAACCCGATGCCTGCAGCTGGAAAAATCGGGTTTTTTTCCACCCATGGGGTGTCACCGTTCACGGGGTGAGTGTCACCGTTCACGGGGTGGGGGTCACAGGTCACGGGGTGGCTGTCACCGTTCACCGCAGCAGTGGCAACAGCAGCACTGTTGCTGTTGTTGTTATAAAGACGTCGTTGCTCACCGCAGAGAAGCGTAGCGACACGACCGCCGCCACTCTGCGCTAGCCGGCGCCAAAACTGTGCCACACTCCCTGCCCCGCGTGGCCGTGGGAGCCTCGGTACCGATAAAGTTACTTTAGTTTTTACTGCGTTTTGTTGTTCCGACGACGACGTTCACGCACGGCACGCGGCGTCGTCGCCACAGCAAAGGGTGAAGTTCACGCTGGGAACATTTTCAACGGGGGAGGCAGCAACAACACGCAGGGTGATCCAAGTGCAGATGCCCCACTCATACCTACACCCCCCCTCCCAACGCCCTCTCGGAATATTTTTTCAGACCGCAGGAATCCGATGAGCTATGAAGCTCTTCTTCGCAGATCTCCAGCCGTTCCACAGATGTCCTCTCATAGCAACCCCCCCACCTCCACCCCGTAGCTTTCCTCTCAGCAGCAAAGTGAATAGCGCACAAGCGATGGCTCGGGGCTACGGTACTGAGTCAGAGGTCGCAAACGGGTTTTGATTCCTTACCCGTACCTGGCCGCACCAGCGTCGTAAACAGGTACCCGTACCCGGTATCGGGTACCTGATTGCGACCTCTGGGGTGAAGCCATGTTGCAGGCGCGGGTGGGTTGATTCTAGGAACTTGAATTGTGAGAAGAGACAAGACGTTGGGAAATGAGTGACAGTTACTCACCAGTGACCGTAGGGTACGGGTATCGGGTACCCGGTTGCGACCTCTGGACTGAGTGTTCGGAGATTTGTGAGCGGATGCCACCTTCGTCATCAGCCGCGGTTCAGTCTACCGCTGGATGGGTACGTACTGTAAGTACTGTACGTACGTCGCACGGGGCAGGGCTACGAGACGGCACGCGGTGCGCATGGAGACCGGCGGGAGACGTGCAGACTGGGGTGTCTGTAGGTGGATCGCCCTGCGGTGCCCCCCTCTAGGGTAACAACAGTGCAGCTCTGCACGGGGGACTCTGCACACTCACACACACGGGGACCCCCAGGTGATGGGGAGGGAAGTGCAGTGGTTGGGACCTAGAACTCCGCACTTGCAATCGAGGGGTGGCCGGGTCGGTTTAATCTCCCACCCCCCACAGAGTGTGAGTCAGGTGTAGGAGGATCCGTAGGTTTCCGTGTTCACATTCAAAATCAGTTTCAAGGGTGGCACAGCCTCGGCTAATCACGTGGCCTGTTGTTTAAAACTAATTCACAGCTCGGCGCAGTGCACGTTTTGCTCAGGATGGCTGACTTTTCTGTTTCCACGGGAAGGAGAAAATGCATCCTGGCCGGTGTGTGTTCTCTGGTGCACGCGAAGATTTGATAGGTCTGCAAACGCCTTCTCACACACGGTGCACTTGAACGGCTTCTCTCCCGTGTGTGTTCTCTGGTGGCTGTGAAGATGTGATGAGTCTGCAAACGCCTTCTCACACACGGTGCACTTGAACGGCTTCTCTCCCGTGTGTGTTCTCTGGTGGCTGTGAAGATGTTGTAAATGTGCAAATGCCTTCTCACACACGGTGCACTTGAACGGCTTCTCTCCCGTGTGTGTTCTCTGGTGGCTGTGAAGATTTGGTAGTTGTGAAAACGCCTTCTCACACACGGTGCACTTGAACGGCTTCTCTCCCGTGTGTGTTCTCTGGTGGCTGTGAAGAGTTGGTAGTTGTGAAAACGCCTTCTCACACACGGTGCACTTGAACCGCTTCTCTCCCGTGTGTGTTCTCTGGTGCATCTTCAAGCTACACTTGTAGTCTGTGCTGAATGGACATTGGTCACACTGATGACTTTTGTTACTGGGCTTAGTGGGGTGTCTGCTCTGCACGTGATACTGTAGACTCGAGCGGCAGATGAACTGACGGTTGCAGGCAGGACACGGCAGCCTTGTCACCTCCACACCCACTCCACCTGCGTCATCCCAGAGGCACAAGACACACGCGCACACACCAACACCGATACATGAACACTCTTGCACATGTGTGTGTGTACATACAAAGGTAAAGGTCCCCAACAGCCATATCAGACTGTTGGGCAAGTGCTGTTTGCGAGTACCTATGAAGGCCGGCATGGCACACGAGGGAGTAGGTGGCCAACACCAGGCCCGGCCGCCTTTGTCTCTCCAGTGGCGATGTTTCCACGTTTAAGCTAGGTACTCATTTGAGGCCGAGTCAGCCTAGGGGAGGCCTAAATATTCACCACTGACGTTGGCCGTGAGTGGGAATCGAACTCAGGTGGCCGGGTTCGTAGTGCAGTGGGCTCCATTATATATACACACAAAGACGAAGAACCCCCATATAGCCTGTATATACTTTTGGGACAAGTGCTGTTATCGGGCACCTACAGTGAGGGAAAAAAGTGTTTGATCCCCTGCTGATTTTAAAAAAATGCAAATCAATTTATAACATTTTTGACATGCGTTTTTCTGGATTTTTTGTTGTTGTTATTCTTTCTCTCACGGTTCAAATAAACCTACCATTAAAATTATAGACTGGTCATTTCTTTGCCAGTGGGCAAACGTACAAAATCAGCAGGGGATCAAATCCTTTTTTCCCTCACTGTATGAAAGCCAGCATGGCACATGAGTGGGAGGGTGGCCAGCACCACACATGGCCGCCTTTGTCTCCCCAGTGGCGATGTTTACTACTACACACCACACCAGTTACTCATTTGCACCTTATCAGTGTGGGTGGTGCCTATCATCTCTGGTGAGTGGTGGCTATCATTTCTGGTGAGTGGTGGCTATCATCTGTTGTGAGTGGTGGCTATCATCTCTGGTGAGTGGTGGCTATCATCTCTGGTGAGTGGTGGCTATCATCTCTGGTGAGTGGTGGCTATCATCTCTGGTGAGTGGTGGCTATCATCTCTGGTGAGTGGATGCTATCATCTATGGGGAGTGGTGGCTATTATCTTTGGTGAGCAGTGGCTATCATCTCTGTTGAGTGGTGGCTATCATCTCTGGTGAGTGGTGGCTATCATCTCTGGTGAGTGGTGGCTATCATCTCTGGTGAGTGGATGCTATCATCTATGGGGAGCGGTGGCTATTATCTTTGGTGAGCAGTGGCTATCATCTCTGTTGAGTGGTGGCTATCATCTCTGGTGAGTGGTGGCTATCATCTCTGGTGAGTGGATGCTAGCATCTATGGGGAGTGGTGGCTATTATCTTTGGTGAGCAGTGGCTATCATCTCTGTTGAGTGGTGGCTATCATCTCTAGTGAGTGGTGGCTATCGTCTCTGGTGAGTGGTGGCTATCATCTCTGGTGAGTGGTGGCTATCATCTCTGGTGAGTGGTGGCTATCATCTCTGGTGAGTGGTGGCTATCATCTCTGGTGATGGATGCTATCATCTATGGGGAGTGGTGGCTATTATCTTTGGTGAGCAGTGGCTATCATCTCTGTGAGTGGTGGCTATCATCTCTGGTGAGTGGTGTCTATCATCTCTGGTGAGTGGATGCTATCATCTATGGGGAGTGGTGGCTATTATCTTTGGTGAGCAGTGGCTATCATCTCTGTTGAGTGGTGGCTATCGTCTCTGGTGAGCGGTGGTTATCATCTCTGGTGAGTGGTGGCTATCATCTCTAGTGAGTGGTGCCTATCATCTCTGGTGAGTGGTGGCTATCATCTCTAGTGAGTGGTGGCTATCGTCTCTGGTGAGCGGTGGTTATCATCTCTGGTGAGTGGTGGCTATCATCTCTAGTGAGTGGTGCCTATCATCTCTGGTGAGTGGTGGCTATCATCTCTGGTGAGTGGTGGCTATAGTCTGGTGAGCAGTGGCTATCATCTCTGGTGAGTGGTGGCTATCATCTCTGGTGAGTGGTGGCTATCATCTCTGGTGAGTGGTGGCTATCATCTCTGGTGAGTGGTGGCTATCATCTATGGGGAGTGGTGGCTATTATCTTTGGTGAGCAGTGGCTATCATCTCTGTTGAGTGGTGGCTATCATCTCTAGTGAGTGGTGGCTATCGTCTCTGGTGAGTGGTGGCTATCATCTCTGGTGAGTGGTGGCTATCATCTCTGGTGAGTGGTGGCTATCATCTCTGGTGAGTGGATGCTATCATCTATGGGGAGTGGTGGCTATTATCTTTGGTGAGCAGTGGCTATCATCTCTGTTGAGTGGTGGCTATCATCTCTGGTGAGTGGTGTCTATCATCTCTGGTGAGTGGATGCTATCATCTATGGGGAGTGGTGGCTATTATCTTTGGTGAGCAGTGGCTATCATCTCTGTTGAGTGGTGGCTATCGTCTCTGGTGAGCGGTGGTTATCATCTCTGGTGAGTGGTGGCTATCATCTCTAGTGAGTGGTGCCTATCATCTCTGGTGAGTGGTGGCTATCATCTCTAGTGAGTGGTGGCTATCGTCTCTGGTGAGCGGTGGTTATCATCTCTGGTGAGTGGTGGCTATCATCTCTAGTGAGTGGTGCCTATCATCTCTGGTGAGTGGTGGCTATCATCTCTGGTGAGTGGTGGCTATAGTCTGGTGAGCAGTGGCTATCATCTCTGGTGAGTGGTGGCTATCATCTCTGGTGAGTGGTGGCTATCATCTCTGGTGAGTGGTGGCTATCATCTCTGGTGAGTGGTGGCTATCATCTCTGGTGAGTGGTGGCTATCATCTCTGGTGAGTGGAGGCTATCATCGCTGGTGAGTGGTGGCTATCATCTCTGGTGAGTGGATGCTATCATCTATGGGGAGTGGTGGCTATTATCTTTGGTGAGCAGTGGCTATCATCTCTGTTGAGTGGTGGCTATCATCTCTGGTGAGTGGTGGCTATCATCTCTGGTGAGTGGTGGCTATCATCTCTGGTGAGTGGTGGCTATCATCTCTGGTGAGTGGTGGCTATCATCTATGGTGAGTGGTGGCTATTATCTTTGGTGAGCAGTGGCTATCATCTCTGTTGAGTGGTGGCTATCATCTCTGGTGAGTGGTGGCTATCGTCTCTGGTGAGTGGTGGCTATCATCTCTGGTGAGTGGATGCTATCATCTATGGGGAGTGGTGGCTATTATCTTTGGTGAGCAGTGGCTATCATCTCTGTTGAGTGGTGGCTATCGTCTCTGGTGAGCGGTGGTTATCATCTCTGGTGAGTGGTGGCTATCATCTCTAGTGAGTGGTGCCTATCATCTCTGGTGAGTGGTGGCTATCATCTCTGGTGAGTGGTGGCTATCATCTCTGGTGAGTGGTGGCTATCATCTCTGGTGAGTGGTGGCTATCATCTCTGGTGAGTGGTGGCTATCATCTCTGGTGAGTGGTGGCTATAGTCTGGTGAGCAGTGGCTATCATCTCTGGTGAGTGGTGGCTATCATCTCTGGTGAGTGGTGGCTATCATCTCTGGTGAGTGGTGGCTATCATCTCTGGTGAGTGGTGGCTATCATCCCTGGTGAGTGGTGGCTATCATCTCTGGTGAGTGGTGGCTATCATCTCTGGTGAGTGGTGGCTATCATCTCTGGTGAGTGGTGGCTGTCATTTCTGGTGAGTGGTGGCTATCATCTCTGGCTATCATCACTGGTGAGTGGTGGCTATCATCTCTGGTGAGTGGTGGCTATCATCTCTGGTGAGTGGTGGCTATCATCCCTGGTGAGTGGTGGCTATCATCTCTGGTGAGTGGTGGCTATCATCTCTGGTGAGCGGTGGCTATCATCTCTGGTGAGTGGTGGCTATCATCACTGGTGAGTGGTGGCTATCATCTCTGGTGAGTGGTGGCTATCATCTCTGGTGAGTGGTGGCTATCATCTCTGGTGAGTGGTGGCTATCATCTCTGGTGAGTGGTGGCTATCATATCTGGTGAGTGGTGGCTGTCATCTCTGGTGAGTGGTGGCAATCATCTCTGGTGAGTGGTGGCTATCATCTCTGGTGAGTGGTGGCTATAATCTCTGGTGAGTGGTGGCTATCGTCTCTGGTGAGTGGTGGCTATCATCTCTGGTGAGTGGTGGCTATAATCTCTGGTGAGTGGTGGCTATCATCTCTGGTGAGTGGTGGCTATCATCTCTGGTGAGTGGTGGCTATAATCTCTGGTGAGTGGTGGCTATCATCTCTGGTGAGTGGTGGCTATCATCTCTGGTGAGTGGTGGCTATCATCCCTGGTGAGTGGTGGCTATCATCTCTGGTGAGTGGTGGCTATCATCTCTGGTGAGTGGTGGCTATCATCTCTGGTGAGTGGTGGCTGTCATTTCTGGTGAGTGGTGGCTATCATCTCTGGCTATCATCACTGGTGAGTGGTGGCTATCATCTCTGGTGAGTGGTGGCTATCATCTCTGGTGAGTGGTGGCTATCATCCCTGGTGAGTGGTGGCTATCATCTCTGGTGAGTGGTGGCTATCATCTCTGGTGAGCGGTGGCTATCATCTCTGGTGAGTGGTGGCTATCATCACTGGTGAGTGGTGGCTATCATCTCTGGTGAGTGGTGGCTATCATCTCTGGTGAGTGGTGGCTATCATCTCTGGTGAGTGGTGGCTATCATCTCTGGTGAGTGGTGGCTATCATATCTGGTGAGTGGTGGCTGTCATCTCTGGTGAGTGGTGGCAATCATCTCTGGTGAGTGGTGGCTATCATCTCTGGTGAGTGGTGGCTATAATCTCTGGTGAGTGGTGGCTATCGTCTCTGGTGAGTGGTGGCTATCATCTCTGGTGAGTGGTGGCTATAATCTCTGGTGAGTGGTGGCTATCATCTCTGGTGAGTGGTGGCTATCATCTCTGGTGAGTGGTGGCTATAATCTCTGGTGAGTGGTGGCTATCATCTCTGGTGAGTGGTGGCTATCATCTCTGGTGAGTGGTGGCTATCATCTCTGGTGAGTGGTGGCAATCATCTCTGGTGAGTGGTGGCTATAATCTCTGGTGTGTGGTGGCTATCATCTCCGGTGAGTGGTGGCTATAATCTGTGGTGAGTGGTGGCTATCGTCTCTGGTGAGTGGTGGCTATCATCTCTGGTGAGTGGTGGCTATAATCTCTGGTGAGTGGTGGCAATCATATCTGGTGAGTGGTGGCTATCATCTCTGGTGAGTGGTGGCTATAGTCTGGTGAGCAGTGGCGAGTCTCTGGTGAGCGGTGCTCACAGTGTTCCTCGCTTGGTGGAGGCTGCACGGGCTGCAGGTCTCTGGCGGTGGCCCTGGGAGCCATCTCGTTGCTGCTGCTCCTGCTGCGGCGTCGCGAGGGCCCGGCCTCGCAGGCGATGCCCAGCTCCTGGGCGAACTCCTCGCCGTACCAGACCAGCAGCTCAGAGCCGGGCCCCACGGCACGGAACGTGCGGTAGTAAATCTGCCCCCGGTGCTGGAAGGCCACCAGGTTCTGCTCCTGCTCATTCCTCGCGCAGTTGACGAACCTGCGCGGGCAGACGCGGGGGCGGGGTGGGCGCCGTTAGCGAGCGCCTATTAAGGGCCGGCACTGGGCGCTACGTGGGGGTGGTGTGGCTGGAACCACGCTCCGTACCGGGTGCTCATTTGATGCCGAGTCGACCAAGGGGAGGCCCAGGGTCTCTGTGTGTGGTGGTTCTGGTTTCTGTGTGTAGTGGTTCTGGTCTCTGTGTGTAGTGGTTTTGGTCTCTGTGTGTGGTGGTTCTGGTCTCTGTGTGTAGTGGTTCTGGTCTCTGTGTGTGGTGGTTCTGGTCTCTGTGTGTGGTGGTTCTGGTCTCTGTGTGTGGTGGTTCTGGTCTCTGTGTGTGGTGGTTCTGGTCTCTGTGTGTGGTGGTTCTGGTCTCTGTGTGTGGTGGTTCTGGTCTCTGAGTGTAGTGGTTCTGGTCTCTGTGTGTGGTGGTTCTGGTCTCTGTGTGTGGTGGTTCTGGTCTCTGTGTGTGGTGGTTCTGGTCTCTGTGTGTGGTGGTTCTGGTCTCTGTGTGTGGTGGTTCTGGTCTCTGAGTGTAGTGGTTCTGGTCTCTGTGTGCAGTGGTTCTGGTTTCTGTGTGTAGTGGTTCTGGTCTCTGTGTGTGGTGGTTCTGGTCTCTGTGTGTGGTGGTTCTGGTCTCTGTGTGTAGTGGTTCTGGTCTCTGTGTGTGGTGGTTCTGGTCTCTGTGTGTAGTGGTTCTGGTTTCTGTGTGTAGTGGTTCTGGTCTCTGTGTGTGGTGGTTCTGGTCTCTGTGTGTGGTGGTTCTGGTATCTGTGTGCAATGGTTCTGGTTTCTGTGTGTAGTGGTTCTGGTCTCTGTGTGTGGTGGTTCTGGTCTCTGTGTGTGGTGGTTCTGGTCTCTGTGTGTGGTGGTTCTGGTCTCTGTGTGTAGTGGTTCTGGTTTCTGTGTGTAGTGGTTCTGGTCTCTGTGTGTGGTGGTTCTGGTCTCTGTGTGTGGTGGTTCTGGTCTCTGTGTGTGGTGGTTCTGGTATCTGTGTGCAATGGTTCTGGTTTCTGTGTGTAGTGGTTCTGGTCTCTGTGTGTGGTGGTTCTGGTCTCTGTGTGTGGTGGTTCTGGTCTCTGTGTGTAGTGGTTCTGGTCTCTGTGTGTGGTGGTTATGGTCTCTGTGTGTAGTGGTTCTGGTTTCTGTGTGTAGTGGTTCTGGTCTCTGTGTGTGGTGGTTCTGGTCTCTGTGTGTGGTGGTTCTGGTCGCTGTGTGTGGTGGTTCTGGTCTCTGTGTGCAGTGGTTTCTGGTTTCTGTGTGTAGTGGTTCTGGTCTCTGTGTGTGGTGGTTCTGGTCTCTGTGTGTGGTGGTTCTGGTCTCTGTGTGTAGTGGTTCTGGTCTCTGTGTGTGGTGGTTCTGGTCTCTGTGTGTAGTGGTTCTGGTTTCTGTGTGTAGTGGTTCTGGTCTCTGTGTGTGGTGGTTCTGGTATCTGTGTGCAATGGTTCTGGTTTCTGTGTGTAGTGGTTCTGGTCTCTGTGTGTGGTGGTTCTGGTCTCTGTGTGTGGTGGTTCTGGTCTCTGTGTGTAGTGGTTCTGGTCTCTGTGTGTAGTGGTTCTGGTTTCTGTGTGTAGTGGTTCTGGTCTCTGTGTGTGGTGGTTCTGGTCTCTGTGTGTGGTGGTTCTGGTCTCTGTGTGTGGTGGTTCTGGTCTCTGTGTGTGGTGGTTCTGGTCTCTGTGTGCAGTGGTTTCTGGTTTCTGTGTGTAGTGGTTCTGGTCTCTGTGTGTGCTGGTTCTGGTCTCTGTGTTGTGGTCCTTAAGACAAAAATCACCTCATCCAGTTTGACTTAGATTCATCCTGAGCATCAACATATTCACGATCCTTTTTGTTTTTGTAAATCTGAAACACACAGACGCACACGAGCAGATCCACGGATAATTAACGTGAGTTGGACTGTAAGTTGAACTTCTTTCGTACCGCACGTAGCCAACCGTGCTGATCGGAGGTGCGGGAGAAGGACAACAAACTAAACACCAAAATCAGTTCTAAAGAAATGCGTTTTCAACCTACAAGATTTAAAAGTGCATAGCTCTCAGTGGCTTCTTAACATTGGAAGGAAGAACCTTCCAGACGGCCGCAGAAGTGCATCTGTAAGCGCCACGCCATGCGGTGACCACCGTCTTTGCTGTGTGTTACAAGTTGAAATTAGAATTACGTTAATTTTTGGGTCTCTCTGTGATTCTGGGGGTCTCTCTGAAATTCTTTGGGTGAGTCTCTAGGTCTCTGTACGAGTCTATGGGTTTCTATGCGAGTCTCTGGGTCTCTGTGCAAGTCTCTATGGTCTCTGTGTGAGTCTGTGGGTCTCTCGGTGCGATTCTCTGGGTCTCTGTGCGAGTCTGTGGGTGACTGTGTGGGGCTCTGGGTCTCTGTGCGAATCTCTGGGTCTCTGTGTGAGACTGTGGGTCTCTCTGTGCGATTCTCTGAGCCTCTATGTGAGTATCTGGGTCTCTCTGTGCCAGTCTCTGGGTCTCTGTGTGAGTCTGTGGGTGACTGTGTGAAGCTATGGGTCTCTGTGCGAGTCTATGGGTCTCTGTGTGAATCTATGGGTCTCTGTGCGAGTCTATGGGTCTCTGTGCGAGTCTATGGGTTTCTGTGCGAGTCTATGGGTCTATGTGCGAGTCTATGTGTCTCTGTGTGAGTCTATGGGTATCTGTGAGCATGAACAGAGTTTGCGTGATGATGGTTTATGCTTCTTGACGAGATCAGCGACGAGGTATCATGGTTTATTTGTGTGTAAGGAGTGCGTGAGGCAGAACCACTTGTCTGTGGTTCCTCCTCGCGCATTGAAGTTGTTCTGTCCTTGCGAGCGAGCGGCTACTGTGGGTTACAAGTTTAACTCGTAATTACGTTAATTTTTTGGGTCTCTCTGTGAGTCTGTGGGTCCCTCTGTGAGTCACTGAGTCTCTGTGCAAGTCTCTAAGGCTCTGTGCGAGTCTCTGGGTCTCTGTGTGAGACTGTGGGTCTCTGTGCGATTCTCTGGGTCTCTGTGCGAGTCTCTGTGCA
This sequence comes from Lethenteron reissneri, assembly GCF_015708825.2. Lineage (NCBI taxonomy): Eukaryota > Metazoa > Chordata > Hyperoartia > Petromyzontiformes > Petromyzontidae > Lethenteron > Lethenteron reissneri. Next base: position 13,268,129 of record NC_083843.1, on the reverse strand, counting down.
AGTCTCTGGGTCTCTCTGTGAGTCTGTGGGTCTCTGTGCGATTCTCTGAGCCTATGTGTGAGTATCTGGGTCTCTCTGTGCGAGTCTCTGGGTCTCTGTGTGAGTCTGTGTGTCCCACTGTGAGTCTCTGGGTCTCTGTTCAAGTCTCTAGGTCTCTGTGCAAGTCTGTGGGTCTCTCTATGCGAGCCTCTGGGTCTCTGTGCAAAGTCTCTGGGTCTCTCTGTGCCAGTTTCTGGGTGACTGTGTGAGTCTGTGGGGGACTGTGTGAGGCTATGGGTTTCTCTGTATCTCCTTCACGAGCCTCCTCTCCACACACACGATGATGATGTAGGAATAGGAGGAGGCTGCAGCAGTGGCAGTGGCAGCAGCAGCAGCTCACCAGCCAGCAGTACTCGCTCATGGGGTTCTCCTCAGACACCTCTCCCTGGTAGGGCCCAAACATCACCCCCTTGGGCAGCTTCTTCCTGTTGCTCCACACCCCGAGGCCGGCGCCGGCGATGGAGGAGGCGCCGACGGTGAGGCCCTGGGGCAGGCTGAGCCGGGCCCTGTTGGCCACTCCCGGGGCCACGGCCGCGTCCGCGATGAACTCTGGCGGGCCGTGCACGGAGCACTCCCCCAGGTAGAAATCCCTGCACAGCTCGCAGACTGAGAGCCACAGCAGCAGCAGCGGGAGGAGGGTGAACCGCAGTAGCAACAGCAGCAGCAGCAGTGGCACTGTGAGAGGGTGAGAGGGTGAGGAGCGCTCCAGACAGATGCCTCCCTCCCTCCCTCTCTGCATGGGGAACTTCTTTAGCTCGCTCATCGGAGATGTAAACCCTGTCACCTTCCCTGCATCCCTCCCTGCATCCCTGAGTGAGGGAGCAAAAGAGAGAGAGGTAAGTGAGAGTGTGAGAAAGGGAGCGTGTGAGAGGGAGGGAAAGGGGGCAAGAGTGAGAGGGAGCAAGTGGAATATATCGAGTGAGAGTGCGGGAGCAATAGAGAGAGAGATGGGTGAGAGTGTGACAAACTGATGGGTGAGAGTGTGACATTCTAGATTTGAAGCTTTCGTGACTGCAAGGATTCATACTCTTAGTTCTTTCGGTAAAGTCACGTAGGTAAAAAATGAAATTAAAATTAATAAAATAAATAATAAAATAATGCACCAAATCTGGCTGTGACAGTCCCACCTGATGACGGAGACTTGTGTTGCCTCTGAATCGTCGTGATTTTTATTTTATTTTATTTTTTATAAATTTTTATTTCATTTTTTACTTACGTGACTTTACCGAAAGAACTAAGAGTATGAGAGTGTGACAAACTGACATTGTGAGAAAGTGAGAGAGAGGTAGGGGGAGCACGGGGTCTCACAGAAGAAGTCGTCGTCCTGGGGCTCCTCCACCTCTGTGTAGACTTGCCTCTCGCGCGGGCGCAGGCCGTAGCGAGAGCGAGCGCTGCGCGACACCGCCACAGCCTGGGCGGAGGCCGGCGGCACGGAGGAGCCTGCAGGCAAACACGGCGAGATGTTGACTACCTCTCCTGGTATACGGGAGGTCGCAGATTCCATCCCGACCCTGACGAAGCCTGCTGTATATTTGGAGTCTGCGTGTCTCTCTCTCCTCTGTGGCGAGATGTTAACTCCCTCGCCTGGAATACAGGAGGTCGTGGGTGCGATCCCGACCCTGACGACCCACGCTGTATATTTGGAGTTTGCATGTTGTACCTCCCCGTGGTTGCGTGGATTTTTCTCCGGGTCCTCCGGTTTTTCCCCTCGACATTTAGAATCAACGTCACGTGTTGAGAGTATTTGGCTGCTGTAAATGTCCACGTAATGATGATGATGACAAGTCACTTCGTTGAGCTCTCATTTGTGATAGCCAGGTCGCTTCTGAAAAACATCTACACAGCTCAGTGCGGCTTACCCTGGTAAAAGAAACATCGCTTAGTTTATAGGCTGCATCAGTACCAGCAGCAGCACTGACAGGAGCACATGTAGCAGTAGCATCAACAGCAGTGGCGACTTCCATCAGCAGCCACAGAAGAGTGCGGAGTTCCGGTGAGGATAGAGGGGAGTGTGGAGTTCTGGTGAGAATAGAGGGGAGTGTGGAGTTCTGGTGGGAATAGCAGGGAGTGTGACGTTCCAGTGAGAATAGAGGGGAGTGTGGAGTTCTGGTGAGAATAGAGGGGAGTGTGGAGTTCCGGTGAGAATAGATGGGAGTGTGGAGTTCCGGTGGGAATAGAGGGGAGTGTGGAGTTCTGGTGTGAATAGAAATCACCGCTGCAGGCTACGCACCTCCACGTATCCTCTGGAGCGCCACCCTCAGGGCCTCCTTGCAGGCGGTGGCTCTGCGCTCCAGCCTGAACATCGCCATCCTGGCCTTGTGCACCTCCCTCAGCTCAAATCCCCTGAACTCCTCCTCCTGCTGCTGCTCCTCCTCCTCCACGCCCTGCAAGATGCTCCACACGTACTCCAGGGCTTTCGCTTTAGTCTGAGCGGAGGGGGCGGTGGGGTGAGGGGGCGGAGGGGGTGTGGGGGGCGGAGTTGGTGCGGTGACCAGCGGTGGCTAGGAGATGTTAACTCCCTCGCCTAGTACGCAGGAGGTCGCGGGTTCGATCTCGACCCTGACACCTCATCGGATTCCTCCAGTACAATACATATTCTAATTCTGATATTCTGATTCTGTAAATCTGATTCCATACATCAAGCAGAACCATGCCGTCATGCTGAACCTCGGTGGGTATGGCAGGCCAAGCCTCTTCACAACTAAACTAATGAATAAACTAATTATAATAATAAGCCCAGACGTTGTACCAGAGTGCAATGCAGAGGGGGCATGGTAGCTAGGAGATGTTAACTACCTCGCCTGGTACGCAGGAGGTCATGTGTTCGATCCTGACCCTGATGTGGTGGTCGCTGCGTGGATTTTTCTCTGGGTCCTCCGGTTTTTCCCGTCACATTGAGAATCCGGATCGCTCGTTTTAGAGTATTTGACTCCCGCTAGAAATATCCACGTGATGATGATATCAGCCGCTTCGTTGAGCTATGAGTTGTGATAGCCGGGTACCGCTTGTAAAAGAAAGAGCGACTCCGTAGCTCAGTGAACCGTGACTCTGAGCTCCGTAACCTCCGAGTCTGCGATGGGACATCGACGTCTGCCCGTCTCGTGGAGTCTGCGCGCGTTGCAAACCCAGTGGTCATTGTCACCGTGGTCACGGTGTCTACGCTTGTCTACGCCCTTCTCAGGTTCTGTTCTATCACCTCGGATCCTAGAGAGGAGTGGCGAACGTCTCGTGTGTACGTGTTGTGTGTGTGTACGTTAGGTGTTTAGTGTATAGTAGTGTAGTGTATATTAGTGTATAGTGTAGTGTATAGTAGTGTATCATGGTGTAGTGTGTCGTGTAGTATTTAGTCATGAATAGTGTAGTGTATAGTAGTGTATCATGGCGTACGTCTCGTCTGTACGTGAGGCAGCGATAAGCGCGTGCCTGTTCCTATTTCTCTGTAATGATTGGAATTATACAGAAATTACATTTATAACACGGATCAGTGGAACATTTCTTTTTACTTTTCGTAACAGCTATTTTCATTGGAGTATATGACAGGCGAGACTCTGCCTCCCCTGACCGCACGTCCCTGGTATAGCAGTGTTTAGTAGTATGTATGTACGTTGAATTTATTTGGCACCGTACGTAGCTATCCTCGTTCATGGGAGGTGAGGGGGAAGGACAACAAACTAAAGACAACAACAGCAGCAGCTGTAACGAGAGGAGTGCCGTGCGCTGTGCACAGAGACCTTGCGCTTGCTGGGAGCTGCCCTCGCGTGCCACTCTCCCACGGTGGCCCAGCGTGAAGCAGCCCCCTTGCCTCCTCCTGCTTGAACACACGCACACACGTGAACACACACACACACGTGAACACACTCACGCACGTGAACACACTCGCGCACGTGAACACACGCACAAACACGTGAACACACGTGAACACACACACGTGAACACGCGCACGCACGTGAAAATACGCAACAACAACAACAACCGCCATTCGCCACTAATTGGCGGTGACGTCACCACGACGTTTGTGCCAGGCCATGTGCACCTTGAGGCCACGTGAAGTGTAGAACGCCCGCTGGCAGGAGGTCACGGGGCAGACCCAGGTGCCACGGGTCGATTGACTAAGATGACCGAGATGACTGGCTGATGCACCACCTGTGCCCCCTACTGTGCCAACTTGCTGTGCTTTTGCCACCCGGCGCTCCGCTCGTTGTTGTGAGCGTCGCTCCTCCGCCCTCCGTTGTTGTTGGAGGGCGTCCTTCACGAGCCTCCTCCACAGAGCCCGATCTTGACACCGCTGGTACCAGTCATTGGCAAGTCCACTCAGCTCCATGTCCTCCTGTACCACATCACTCCATCTCTTCTCTAGCCCGTGTCACGCCCGTTTAGCCCCCTCGATCCGGCCGAACAAAAGCTGTTTAGGCATGCAGTGGCTGGGCATGCGGGCTACATGACCCAGCCAATGCAGCCTTGCCTGCCGGAGGAGCTCACCGATGGGACTTTGCCCAGATCTTTCAAGGATTTGTGAGCTCCTCACACAATCCAGCCTGGTAAAACCCAGGATGGATCATAGGCAGGCCAGCCTAAATGTTTCTAACCAGCGAAGATGCTCCATTAGGGGGGTCCACGTTTCGCAAGCGTAGAGAAGGAAGGGAATGACTGTGGCCGAGAAAACCTGAAGCTTCGTGCGGAGTGACAGACCAGGTAGCTTCCACACAGCGTTACGCAACCGATGAAAATATATTGCCCCTTGACTGATTCGGAGTGAGACCTCTGCTGTTAAACTGGAGCCGGTCATAAGCACACTGCCCAGGTATGGGAAACTCTCCACTCTCTCCACAACTGCCCCATCACTGATTGGGAGTTGTGTGGGTGGAGTGTCCAATGGTACAAAATACCCAGGCAGGTGCTTAGTTTTTGGTGGGGCTGATGGTAAGGCCCCACCTCCTAGTGGCATTCTCCAGTCTCAGCAGCAGCGTCTCCAACTCCTCCTCTGAATGAGCAGCTATTACTACATCATCGGCATACATAACGTCGTTGACCAATAGGGACCCATCCCTTGATCGCACCCAGGCATCGATCAGCCTCCCATTATATCTACCAAATGGAAATCCCCTCGGTACAGCTATTGAAGGCTTCACGAACTACGTGGTCAAAATTGATGTTAAATAATGTGGGAGCCAGAGGACATCCCTGTCACACCCCAAGGTGTACAGGGAATGGCTCCGACTCCCGGCTACGTAGTTTTACCCGGGCCCGCTCACCATCATTAAGGTCCTTAATGATCATGAGCAGAGGGTCAGGGACTCCGAAAGCACGAAGAACAACCCAGAGCCCAGGCCTACTGATGGTGTCATAGGCCTTGACCAGGTCAATAAAGCAGAGATGTAGGTCTTGTTGGAATTCCCTACACCTCTGCTGTAGCAGACGGACAGAAAATATGGCATCTGTGCAGGACCGCCCTTTCCTGAAACCGCATTGGGGATCCGCAAGCCTCTCCTCAGCGTGCCTAGCAAGGCGATGTTGAATAATCCTTGCCAGCACCTTTCCCGGCACACTGAGGAGTGAGATGCCCTTGTAGTTGTTACAGTCTGTGCGGTCCCCCTTCTTAAAGAGGGGGACCACCAGGGCATCCTTCCAATTCTGCGGTACCCGTCCAGTGGTCCAGACTGTTGTTATGATGTCATATAGGGCAGTATGTGCACAAACGCCACCCTCCCTCATCATTTCGCTTGGGAGATCATCTCTGCCCGGTGCCTTTCCTGGTCTCAGACTCCGGATCGCCTTCAGTACTTCCTCAACAGATGGCATCTCAGCCAGCCACTCACAGAGGGTGACTTCTTCCAATATTTGAGGCACCACAGCCTCAGCAGGGTCATCCCCACTTTGTGCCATGATGTTTTCCTGGCTGAGGGATTTCCCCTCCCCCAGGACCTCACAGAAATGCTCAGCAAATCTGCAAACCTGTTCCTGGGGGTCGAAGATTGGATCACCGTTTTTTCCCCTAATGATGGTAATCGGTGTGGCGCTGGAGGTTACTTTTTTGATGGAGTTAAATAGTGATTTGTGATCGTGGGCCACTGAGGCAGACTCCATCTCCTCAGCAACCCGTGACCACCACCCATCCTTGCAGCGCCTTACGGCTCTTCAACCCTCCGAGCGAAGGTTGCGGTAAGCCTCCTCATTGTCTGAAGTGGGATGCTGGAGCCGATGAGAGTGGGCCTGTCACTTTTTCTCAACTATCCTGAACACCTCCTCTGTCAGCCAGGGTCTCTGGGGAGTTCTGGAACGCGTACCCAAAGCAGCCATTGCAGCTGCATAAGTCACAGTCCTAAACCTCGCCCATTTACCCTCGACATCAGGAAGACTGGGGGATGATGCCAACCCCAGCCGCAAGCGATGATGAAATTCTCACTTGCAACTTTCATCAGCTAACTAAAACCAGGCCACTTTAGGTTGGAATGGGGTCCTGGGTGTACACCCACCACCAGAGTGGAAGAATGGCAGGCGCATCTTACAGATGACTAGTCGATGGTCAGAGGGCAGATCAGCTCCACGGTACAGTAGGTCCTGGTGTCAAAGACATGGGTTCGCATCCGCTGGACCCGGCATGCATCCATGATCTTGTGTGGATGCGCCGATGTCGGAAGAGCGTGTTGGTAATTACAAGCCCATGGGCTGCACAAAAATCTAGCAGCCTCCTACCGTTGTTATTGAGCTGATCTGGCCCATGCCCTCCAATCACTCCAGACCAGGTGCCAGTATCATGACCAACTCGGGCATTGAAGTCACCCAACAAGATGACTCTATCCCGAGTGGCCACTTTAGCCAGTACCTGTGACAGGAGGTCATAGAAGGCATCTGAATCATCGGCTTTGCCTGCATCCCTCCACGGATGTTCGTCTTCGGTGGGGGCATAAGTAACTACGACCACCACTCCTCGCCTCCTGTTGATGGGAAGGCGAGCCCAAAGTAGCCTGGGCCTTACAGCTTCCCACACCTCATCGCCACGCTCCCAAGCCCCCTTCATTCTTTTGTTCATAAGAAGAACACACGCACACACGTGAACACCCGCGAACACACGCACGCACGTGTCCATGTGTGTGAACACATGGATACACGTGAACACACGCACACACGTGTGAACACGCGGACACGCATGAACATATGCAAAGACAAATATCCCCCGTATAGCCTTAGCAGACTGTAGGGGCAAGTGCTGTTAGTGAGCCAGAACGGTACACGAGGGGGTCGGTGGCCAGCACCACGCCCGACCGCCTTTGTCTCCCCAGTGGCGATGTTTACACACTGTACCAGGTACTAATTTGAAGGTGAGTTGACCTAGGGGAGGTCCAGGACCAGTTTAGATAATCGTCACTGGTGTTGACCGTGAGCAGAAATCGAACCCGGGTCGCCAGGTTCATAGCGCAGACTGCTAACCAGTTTAACGTAGGATTTCGCGACCAATATTATTAATTTTTTGGGTTATATCGCGTAAATATGAATGTGTCGTTAAACCCGTCACCACCCGACGCAGCCAATCCGTAAGGTTTGTCAGGTAAACAAAACGTGCCAATTAGTTACTAGTTCAGCACTAACCGGTTGTGTTGGACAGTAAACCCACAAAATTCACAATTCGAGAATGGTACTGTGATGTTCCACTGGTGATTACAACCAGCTTCATCAAGCGAGTCTACAGGGGATCTCTGTGTGAGTCTACAGGGGGTCTCTGTGTGAGTCTACAGGGGGTCACTGTGTGAGTCTACAGGGGGTCTCTGTGTAATTCTACAGGGGGTATCTGTGTGAGTCTACAGGGGGTATCTGCGTGAGTCTACAGGGGGTCTCTGTGTGAGTCTACAGGGGTCTCTGTGTGAATCTACAGGGGGTCTTTGTGTGAGTCTACAGGGGGTCTCTGCGTGAGTCTACAGGGGGTCTCTGTCTGAGTCTACAGGGGGTCTCTGCACGGTCTGCAAGCGCCCTTTTACGTTTGCCTCCTCCGCCTCTTCGTCCTCCGTGAATCGCCACCTCCTTCCTCTTCTTCCTCCCCGTCCACTCCTCGTCGGAGTCGCTCGACCGCCCGCACTCCGCTCCATTCCCCCTCACCCTGCGCTTGCCGCGTGCGCGCATGAACTCGGGCTGGGCCGGGTTCATCCCTGCGCAAGAAGGCAGTCGGTCATTGTTATTTGTACGTATTGGCGGTACACCGGTGCAGCATAGCAACACACCGGGTCCTCGTAACACAGTCCTGACGATGTGATTATTATCAGAGCGTGTTTGTTTGCGTGATCACCACAAGTACGCGTGGTTAATGCAGTAACTTGATTCCTTGCAAAAGGAATAATCTATCTGGTGTTTGAACATCTTATCGCCTCCTGTTTTATTGCCAGAAAGGGTAAAACCGATTCTTATTTTTCATACTTTGATTCTGGCAAAAAGGTCCCATGATATAGCTGCTCACCCCGAGCTATAGATGCTCTTGACACTGCATTGTCTTTGTACCGGTCGCCTTTTGGTGTTGTTCTCTGGTCTGACACTGGTGAGACTAGGCCATGAAGAAGGCTGTCTCTGGGGTAGACCAATCAGTTTCAAAGACAATGATTAAATATTATCAAATACGTTAAACGCGTGATGTTGATTCTACATGTGGAGCGAAAACCCGGAGGACCAGGAGAAAAATCATCGCGACCACGGGGAGAGTGAACATGCAAACTCCAAATACACAGCAGGCGTCAGGGTCAGGATCGAACACACGACCTCCTGTAGACCAGGAAAGGGAATTCACATCTCACCGGGGAGAGACACACGCAGACTCCAGATATATGACAGGCTTCGTCAGCGTCGGCATCGAAACCACGACCTCCTGTAGACTAGGCGAGGTAGTTAACATCTCACCCGGGAGAGACACACGCAGACTCCAGATATATGACAGGCATCGTCAGGGTCTCCATCGAACCCACGACCTCCTGTAGACCATGAGAGGGAGTTAACATCTCGCCACCATGGCGGTCCATGCATGCCACGCTGCTACGACGTTTTGGTCTCATCATTATAATTACTAACACGGTAGAACGAACACCTCAGCCGTGGCAGACCATTGTTATAATTCAGTGGGCTCACATGACATTGACTTCTCCAAGACAGAGGTTCTCTGCAAGCCATCCGGCTACTATGAGAGATTCGTTCATGAGGCCATCCACATATACAAACACAGAGACAATTTCAACTGAGAAGATGGACTCTGGCTCAGCAATCATTGGAAGGACGTAATAAACCATTTCGGATCTTAACTGATTGTGTTCACGTTTTCTCCTCACGAAATGGAGTCTTTGCTCCGCTGCAAGTCTCCTTCTACCACTCTCCCATTGATATATTTCGTTGCTTCCTCTTCGTACCTTTCACGCGACGGTCAATGAGATGGTGTATAGCAGATTGTATAATAATAAATAGTATAACAGTGTAATGTCTAATATAATGTATAAGGTAATATATAGTATCGTAATTGTATAGTGAATATACAGCAGTGTGGTATACAGTAGGGTGTGTAGAATAATACATAGTCTAATATTACAATGCATAGTCTAAGGTAGTGTATAGTAACGCAGTGTATAATTCAATGTTGGGTTGGTCTATGGCAGTGTATAGTACGGGGTATATGCGTGTGATGTAAGAAAAAAGTTTAGCTGGAGGCATATTATTTTTTTTGCGACATAGAAGTGTAATGTATAACTTACTGTTAGTACCTCAGCTTATTGGAGAGTATATTGAGTATATTGATTACATTGATGTATTTTATATTTTAGTTTTTTATCGGTTCACTATATGATAGTCATTATATAGTGTAGCGTATACCCAGTTACTTAATGTTAATAGCTCAGCTTATTGGAGAGTATATTGAGCACATTGATTACACTGGTCAACAAAAAAAAAAGATTTCTGGCCTGGACTTTTGCAGCTGTTTTAGACTAGTTTCAGGGTGCCGATTCCAAATCTGATCTCAGATTTGCTCTATCACATCATTTTTAAATCCTTTATATTAAGTTCGCGTGCTTGCGTGCTTGCTTGCTTAGGACCGTGCAAATCTTTCGGTCGTTTTTTAACCCACTTCCCGTGATCCAATCGAGCTGACATTTTCCACACAGACTCGTTGTGCCAGACAATTATTGTTCGTGAAAAAAAATTCCCAAAATGTTACACTTTTTAGGCAAAAAAAAAAATATTTTACATATATTCAGATAGAACTAATTCATGGCTTTGGCTGAACGTCAGAGTGTAAGAGCCAAGAGCGTAACCCCTCCACAGGCCGTGGCGGAGTAGCGCAGTTGGTAGCGCCCTCGCTTCCCATGCCAAAGGTCGCGGGATCGATCCCCGCGTCCTCCACAGGCGAATATATTTTTAAATCCTTTATATTAAGTTAGCTGCCACGCATATAAAGGATTTATAGTGAAAAACTTTGTTTTTACGGGTTATACTTATATGCTATCGGCATACTCCATTTTCATTGATTTTACCCGAAATTTACTCTGTCACTTATGATTGCAAGTTGTTGCGAGTCAGTGACTGCTTTAGTGTTAAAATATGGTGCTGTATTTTTAGGATAGTGTGTTTATGATATCATTTTATGTAGATATCCACATTTATTTAATATTTTTCTTCTGCAGTTTTCATTGAAAATGCAATATTTCATATCTCAAAAACCTGATGTGATAGACAAAAACTGATGCCAGATTTGGAGTCAGAACCCCAAAATTACCTTAAACCCCTTGGAATACCTTATGCCAGAAAAAGTGTGTTGACCAGTGTTATATTGATAACACTGCTAAATTCCTCTTGATATGTAAATGCCTTTGTCAAGGCGCCCTCCTCCTCTAACCCAGCTTAAATATACGCTGCCAAGCTTGGCGGTGTTCATTGGGACGCTGTTTTTCCGACAGCTCTGTTTCTTCACCTGAGGACGGCTGCTTGTGTTGTAGCCGAAACGTCGTGATAATTATTTTATTATGTTTTATTTTTATTAGTCATGTAGAAGGGAAATAATCAAAATAAAACAAAAAATACAATTATTATGTGTTATTCAATAATAAAAATATAAAAATAAAACATAAAATACAATTATTCTGTTTATTTTTTATTATTTTATTACTTCCCTTCTACGTGACTTTACCGAAAGAACCAAGAAGATTTCGATTTAAAGCTTTCGTGACTGCAGGGATTCATCTTCTTGGTTCTTTCGGTAAAGTCACGTAGAATAATAAAATAATAAAAATAAAACATAATAAAATAATTGTATTATGTTTTATTTTTATTATTTTATTATTTCCATTCTACGTGACTTTACCGAAAGAACCAAGAAGATGAACCAAGAAGATGAATTAGTTTAGTTGCGAAGAGGCTCGGCCTGCCGTACCCACCGAGGTTCAGCAGGACGGCGTGGTTCTGCTTGATGTTCCTGTAGCGCCGCTTCTCGCACTCGGCCAGATCGCTCCACTCGGCCTTGGTGAAGAAGCCTCTGATGTCTCGGAAGTCGCCCATCTCCTGCTGCTGCTGCTGCTGAGGCGCAGAGACACGGAGGGACGAGACGCGGACGACGGTCAGACGCAGTCACGGAGATGGAGTCACATGGAGACAGAGTCACAGGGATACGAGACCAAGATCCCCCGTGTGGCCTTAACAGACTGTCGGGTCAAGCGCTGTGAGCGAGCGGCGCCTATGAAGGCCGGAACGACACACGAGGGGGTGGGTGGCCAGCACCACGCCCGGCCGCCTTTGTCTCCCCAGTGGCGATGTTCACACACCGCTACACCGGGTGCTCATTTGAGGCTGAGTCGACCTAGGGGATGAGGTCCACGACCGGTTCAGATGATCGTCACCGCTGTTGGTGGTGGCCGTGAGCGGGAATGGAACTGGAGTCTCTGACCGGTCCTGGGCCTCTTCCCCTAGGTCGACTCAGCCTCAAATGAGTTCCTGGTGTAGCGGTGTGTAGTGAACATCGCCACTGGGGAGACAAAGGCGGCCGGGCGTGGTGCTGGCCACCCACCCCCTCGTGTGCCACAGCGCCGGTAGCCTTAGTAGGTGCTGCTCGCTAACAGCCTGTTAGAGGCTACACGGGGGATCTTTGTCTTTGTGGTAAAGTGTGTGAACTTGTGGTGCCACAGCGACGGGGCCGCTCTGCCGAGCCAGGGAGCCGCCCGGCTTCCCCCACCGCACTGCCCCCAATCACCCGCCCCACATAAGCACACACCCGCACGCACCCCCCCCCCCCCCCCCATAGAGCTGGAAGGGAAGGTTACCTGATCGACCGGTTTTTATCCGAGAGACCCTTATCGGGATTAATTCTCACGGTTTCCGGCGATCAGGGAATTGGATGACCTCCCCCGTGCTACGTGGTACCGCGGCGCTGCTGCCGGCCTTAATATGGTGTGGTCGCGGCGTGGGGCATTCGGCCACCGCGGTTGAGGCGCATTTCCCCCCACACACACCCCCACGAGTCGACGGGGCAAGCAGGGGAGGCACGGGACAGCATGAATAGCGGGGTCACAGGGGCTGTTGCGCATAGTCATGGAGGGTTGGGATAATTGCGCTTGAGCGCGCAAGCCCCATTGGTAGGAAGGGTAAGGGAGTAATTAGGATTTACGCCTTGCACGCAGCACACTGATTAGCATATCAACAGCGCCTGGGGACTGCCGTGCGCGGGCTTGGGGTGCACGAGCCCATTGTTCAGCGCAGCATCCCCTTTGGGAGGTAGGGAGGATAAATAGAGGAGCGCAGAGGGGAAATCGCTCTCTTACTCCAGCGCCAGGCGACCAGACGCAGCTCGAGCCAGCGACCCGGACGTCCGTGCGACGCACCGAGGCACGCGGTTAACAGAAGGATCAGCGGACCGCCGTGGACACTTAACAGTGAGTAAGAAGGGGAATTAGAATCATAGCCGATAAATAGGGAATAGGTACAGGTTTAGTGGAATAGGCCAGCCTCGTCGACTCACTGATTCAACATCAATTCGCAGGTGGCATATAATAAATCATTAATAGCGAAGCGTGGTCTCGCGTGATCTTGTCGTGCAGTGTGAGCGTGTGGGTGCGCTGTGTGCACAGTGGTTCGCCACGTGAGTGAGCGCTGCGCGGAGCTGAGCGCGCGGGTTGCGTGTGGGAACGCGTGTGGTACTGTGTGTGCGTAAGCTCGCGGCGTGCGTAATCGGCGTACCCCAGGTGCGCGATTGTAACGTGAGCGGCCAGCGCGGCGCAGAGAAGCGCAAGAGTGAGTGCCGTACAGAGCTGTGTGTGTGGGTGTGCGCGTACGTAATTAACCATGCCTGCTACGCGGACCCGCAGGGGAGTGGAACCCTCGGGCGACGGCTCCCACACCATGGGTGAGGAACTTAGCAGCGGTTCGCTTAGCAGCGGGGGGGCGATTGATGATGCTAGCCCGGCCGTTAGCATTATCGAGGGAGGGATTTCGGGGGCTAGCGACCCCCACAAATTGGTGTCAGAAGCGGTACGGACCCCCGCGTTACCTCACGCTAAAATAAGACTAATATTTACCGGCCGGGGGCCCCTTCGTGGAAGGCATTCGCCCGCAATCTCTTAGGGGCCAAGGAAATTAATGGATGGACGGACGCGCAGGCAGTACGTCAACTTAATATGAATCTTGATGGGCGGGCAGCCGATTTTGTAGAAGCGTTACCCGCGAGCGCACAGACACAGCTAGAGGAGCTGATGCGCCGACTCGATCAGCGTTTTGGCACGCGTGACGAGGAGGAAGCAAAATCGGCCTTAGAGGCGCGCCGGCGCCAACCTGGCGAAGATCTACGTGATTACGCCGAGGATGTGCGTGAGTTAACAAAGATCGCACGCCCGGGGTACGCAACTGATGTTATTGAGGAACTGGCCGCCGAGAAAATCCAGCGGTACCTGTCTCGCACGGCGTGGTGGCAGCCAGACATGAGCTGCCCACGTCTTCCGTTTAACACCCTTGTCGAGCGCGCACGTAAGTGTGAAAGAATTCACAGCGAACGCGCGCAGCTCCGGGGGCTGGGACGAGAGCGCGCCATTGCGAGCCTGCTCTCGGAAGACGAGGAGGAGGGACAGGAGCTCGCGAGGACGGTAAGGGGCCGGGAAAGAGAGCCACAGAGACCCAACGAGACGACCCCGGGGTGGGTAGCCGGGTTACAGGCCGGCATGGGAGATATGATAACCCAAGTAGGTGAAAGGGTAACCCAGGTACGCGAGGAAGCAAATAAAAATATGACCAAACTGCAATCCTCCGTTGAGACCATCCGATCCGAAATGGGGGACCTACGCGCCACGGTGGGAGGGTTATCTGGGAGGGTAGCCCGACTAGAGGCGGAGGGTGGACAGCGGTGTAATGGGGGGGGAGGGAGCGGACAGGGGACCCGCTACGGAACCGCCCCCCCTCCCCGGGCATGTTATATGTGCGATCGCCGAGGGCATCTAGTGAGGGACTGTCCTGAAATCACCCGAGCGAGACAGACGCGGGGGGTTAAACTCCAACGCCCCCTAGAGAGCGGACCAACTAGGGGTGCAATCGACGCGGTCCCGATACAAATGGACGATAATGAGAATAATGGCGAGCGAGTGATCTCCACACAGGTTCCAGCAACAACGCCCACAGAAACGGTGACTCCTGGCGACTGGCTGCGGGAGCTGGTGGCGGGGATCACGGGGGCCACGTCGCTGGTGGAAGGGGAGGTTAACGGAGTGCGTACCCGAATCCTGCTGGACACGGGGGCGGTGGTCTCGCTCGTGAGCGCAGCGCACTGCAGCGCGATCGGGGTCGACGTGCGTCACCTGCAGGCACCGGACCGCGCGCTGCACACTGCGAGCGGAGCCGGAATGGGGCTGCTGGGGAGAGCCACCCTAGAGGTCCGCATAGGCAGTCAGGTGTGCACCCAGGAGTTCTACGTGTCGAGTGCGTTGTGTCACGAGTGTATCGCAGGTACCGACCTCTTAGAACGGCTGGGACTCAACGTGCAACCCCGCCAGCGATGCGCCACCATGGAGAGCAACGGCGAGCGGATACCGTTCCTGGGACGAGAACCGACGCGCCGCCGCTTTGCACCTGTGGCCGCTATCCTGACGACGGCAGTCACCATCGGCCCGCTCACCGAGATGCTGGTGCCGGTGGCAACATCCCCCACCGACCCCGCGCTCCGACCATCAGGGGAGGTAATGCTAACTCCTCACCCGGAGTTGGCAAAACGGTATGGGGTTGTGGGATCCGCCACGTTGGTAAACGCAGATGGGGACCGATTGTTTATGCGGATGTTTAACCCCCACAATACCCCCGCGATACTGCGACGGCGCACCCCGATAGCCACAGTACACCCCCTGCACGCACGCCACTCTAACGACTCGGTGTTCGCACTCTGGGCTGAGGACCCCGGTCGTCCTGAGGGTGAGCAGGACCTGGCCTGGCGAGTCGGCCCGACTCCCCGAGCCGAGGTCGTTCCCCTGCTCGACGCGTTACATGTACCATGGGCGGACTTACCTAAGGGAGAGGCCGATCGGCTGCGCGAGTTACTGCGGGAGTATGCCGACGTGTTCAGCGAACACGACTCGGACGTGGGTCGGACCGACCTTGTTAAGCATCAAATTGACACCGGTGCAGCCCGACCCATCAAACTCCCTGCGTACCGAGTGGGCGCACCCGAACGCGCCCAAATCAAAGAGGCAGTTGGGGACATGCTTCGCGATAACATAATTCAGCCCTCGGCGAGCCCCTGGTCAGCCCCGGTGGTACTAGTAACGAAAAAGGATGGGTCAACCCGATTCTGCGTCGATTACCGTAAACTAAACGCAGTCACGCTCGGCGATGCCTTCCCCATACCTCGCATCGACGACACCTTCGACAGTCTCGCAGGAGCGCGGTATTTTTCCACCCTCGATCTGGCGTCCGGTTACTGGCAGGTGGAGATGACGGAGGAGGATCGGCCAAAAACAGCATTCACCACCCCGATGGGCCTGTTTGAGTTTCGAGTGTTGCCGTTCGGACTCACTAACGCGCCCGCGACGTTCCAGCGGTTGATGGAGTTGGTGATGCGGGGCTTGCAGTGGGAACAGTGCCTGATTTACTTGGACGATGTGATAGTGTTCAGTAGATCTTTGTCTGAGCATTGGTCCAGGCTTCGAGAGGTGTTCCAGCGGCTGCGAGCGGCTCATCTCAAGCTCAAGCCACGTAAGTGTTACATCGCACAACGCGAGGTGGGGTACCTCGGGCATCGCGTCAGCGAGGCAGGCGTGCGCACCGATCCGGAGAAGGTACGCGCCGTAGTGGAGTGGCCACGGCCAAGGAATCTGACGGAGATCAGATCATTTTTGGGGCTCGCCACCTATTATCGTCGATTTGTAAAGGGATTCAGCGAGATTGCACGCCCCCTCACCCAACTCACCTCCCCTAAGCACCCCTACCAGTGGACGGGGGCCTGCCAGACGGCCTTCACCACTCTCAAAGACCACCTCACCCACGCCCCCACCCTCGCTTTCCCCGATTTTACCACCGATTTTATTTTGGACACCGACGCCTGCAGCAGCGGGCTGGGCGCGGTGTTGTCACAGGTACAGGATGGGGCGGAACGAGTCATCGCGTACGCCAGCCGGACCTTGAGTGGGGCCGAGCTGAACTATTGCGTGACCCGCCAAGAGTTGTACGCCGTGATTTTCGCATGCAAACAGTTCCGACCGTATTTGTACGGCAGGAGATGTCGCGTACGCACTGACCATTATGCTCTGCAGTTTCTTCTTACATTCAAGGAGCCGCGGGGGCAGATGGCCCGGTGGTTGGCGCAGTTGCAGGAGTACAACCTGCAAATCGAGTATCGGGCTGGCCGGACGCATGCAAACGCGGACGCCTTATCGAGGCGACCCACGGTGTACGCCGAGACGAGGGCGGAGGAGGCCTGCCCGTGTTTCACGGGGGGACGCTGCCGGCAGGCAACGGACCCCCGAGAGGCCGCGGCCACTGACCCCCCCCCAGCGAGGGAGAGTGCAGTGTGCGCCACAGAAACCCTCACAGGTGGCACTGAGGATCCCGTCGACCGCCCGGCAAGCGCGGGACCCGCGGCTCGGGACCCGATCGGACGGATCCAGGAGGACGTCGGCTGCGCCTTCCCGGGCCTAAACGACGAGCAGCTGAGACAGACCCAGCAGCGAGATCCGGATCTGGCGGCAGTGGAGGCGGCACTGCGGGAGGAAAAGAGCGCCCTACCAGGACCCTGGAGCGGTTTGTATGCCCGGTTGTGTGTGCGGAACGGAGTGGTACGGGAGTTAACCGAGGCCGGCCAGCCGGGGGGCATCTGTGTTCCTGCCCAGGTGCGACCCCAGCTGCTACGGCTGGTGCATGACCACCCACTCGGGGGCCATGATGGGGAACGGCGCACCCGGGAGACCCTGCGTCGCCAGTATCTCTGGCCCAAATTGGCACAAGATGTGGCCGCCTGGGTGCAGGGCTGCCGGGCCTGTCAGCAGTGTGGGCAAAAGCCGGCGAGGTACCAGGTACCCCTGAGGCCGTTCCGAGTCAGTCGGACGAATCAGTTGGTCGGAATCGACCTGCAGGGGCCCTTTCCACGATCCCAC
The DNA here is from genome assembly GCF_015708825.2 of Lethenteron reissneri. Classification (NCBI taxonomy): domain Eukaryota; kingdom Metazoa; phylum Chordata; class Hyperoartia; order Petromyzontiformes; family Petromyzontidae; genus Lethenteron; species Lethenteron reissneri. The sequence continues at coordinate 13,250,514 of NC_083843.1, read as the reverse complement.
CGGGGCAACCGATATATTCTCGTAGCGGTGGAATACTTCACCCGCTACCCCGTGGCGGTGGCTATCCCAGATAAAACAGCCCTTGTAGTGGCCCGGGCCTTCGTGGAAAACTATGTACTTAAGTGCGGGATCCCCGAACGAGTCATTACCGACCAGGGTAGTGAATTCGAGGCCGAATTATTTCAGGCGCTGTGCCGAGAGTTCGGGATCCAGAAGGACCGAACCACGGCGTATCACCCCCAGGCGAACGGGATGGTAGAGAGGATGAACCAGACTCTGGCCGGGAAGCTTAAACGCATGGCGGCCGCGAATCAACAGGACTGGGACGAACACCTTCCCTATGCCCTGTTCGCCTACACCACCGCCGTTCACACCTCTACAGGACAGACCCCGTTCCTAATGATGTTTGGTCGCGAGTCTCGCCTGCCCGCAGATCTGCTGTTCGGTGTTCCTCCGCCGCAACGGGAGGAAGGGAGCCACCCCGTGGAGCACTTGCTGGAGACCCTGCGAGGGGCCAGGGGCCGAGCCTGCCCGCACGGAGAGGCCGCGCACCAGCGGCAAGAGCAGGGCGCCCGACCCCGTATGGAGCCCCCCTTCTACACTGCGGGCTCCGAGGTGTGGCTGTACACTCCCCGCGTCGGTGCCGGACAGGTGGGGAAGCTGACCACCTACTGGCGAGGACCCTGGATTGTGAGACGGCAGATCTCACCATGGACGGTGCTGATTCAGGGAGGAGAGAGGGGCCGGGAGATGGTGGTCAACATCCGCCGACTGAAGCCGTGGCGAGCAGCCCCCGAGGGGGGGAGCCCCGCCGTCCAAGTACCCCGAAACCCCGGGGTCCCCCCACCCCCCGTGCCCGGGGGCCTCGCGCAGTACATGGGCCCCACGGAGCCCCGGGCTCCGAGGGGCCCCGGGCGGGGCCGGGGGCGACGAGGACGGCGACCCTTAAACCCCACCGCCTCTGAGTTTGTTCCCCAGCCCGCAGGTGCCAGAGGCCGAGGGGAGCCGTTGGAATGGAGGAGGAGACCCCCGCCGGAGCCCCAGGAGACGGAGCCGCCACCCCCGAGGCCAACCACAAGGGCCGGGCGAATCCCGCGGACCCCGCGGCGATACCTCGTGGGGGCAACCCAGGCGAGGTGCTCAAGTCAACCCGGGACGGGGACTGGCACCCCGGGGGGCTATGTGGTGCCACAGCGACGGGGCCGCTCTGCCGAGCCAGGGAGCCGCCCGGCTTCCCCCACCGCACTGCCCCCAATCACCCGCCCCACATAAGCACACACCCGCACGCATCCCCCCCCCCCCCCCCATAGAGCTGGAAGGGAAGGTTACCTGATCGACCGGTTTTTATCCGAGAGACCCTTATCGGGATTAATTCTCACGGTTTCCGGCGATCAGGGAATTGGATGACCTCCCCCGTGCTACGTGGTACCGCGGCGCTGCTGCCGGCCTTAATATGGTGTGGTCGCGGCGTGGGGCATTCGGCCACCGCGGTTGAGGCGCATTTCCCCCCACACACACCCCCACGAGTCGACGGGGCAAGCAGGGGAGGCACGGGACAGCATGAATAGCGGGGTCACAGGGGCTGTTGCGCATAGTCATGGAGGGTTGGGATAATTGCGCTTGAGCGCGCAAGCCCCATTGGTAGGAAGGGTAAGGGAGTAATTAGGATTTACGCCTTGCACGCAGCACACTGATTAGCATATCAACAGCGCCTGGGGACTGCCGTGCGCGGGCTTGGGGTGCACGAGCCCATTGTTCAGCGCAGCATCCCCTTTGGGAGGTAGGGAGGATAAATAGAGGAGCGCAGAGGGGAAATCGCTCTCTTACTCCAGCGCCAGGCGACCAGACGCAGCTCGAGCCAGCGACCCGGACGTCCGTGCGACGCACCGAGGCACGCGGTTAACAGAAGGATCAGCGGACCGCCGTGGACACTTAACAGTGAGTAAGAAGGGGAATTAGAATCATAGCCGATAAATAGGGAATAGGTACAGGTTTAGTGGAATAGGCCAGCCTCGTCGACTCACTGATTCAACATCAATTCGCAGGTGGCATATAATAAATCATTAATAGCGAAGCGTGGTCTCGCGTGATCTTGTCGTGCAGTGTGAGCGTGTGGGTGCGCTGTGTGCACAGTGGTTCGCCACGTGAGTGAGCGCTGCGCAGGAGCTGAGCGCGCGGGTTGCGTGTGGGAACGCGTGTGGTACTGTGTGTGCGTAAGCTCGCGGCGTGCGTAATCGGCGTACCCCAGGTGCGCGATTGTAACGTGAGCGGCCAGCGCGGCGCAGAGAAGCGCAAGAGTGAGTGCCGTACAGAGCTGTGTGTGTGGGTGTGCGCGTACGTAATTAACCATGCCTGCTACGCGGACCCGCGGTGGAGTGGAACCCTCGGGCGACGGCTCCCACACCATGGGTGAGGAACTTAGCAGCGGTTCGCTTAGCAGCGGGGGGGCGATTGATGATGCTAGCCCGGCCGTTAGCATTATCGAGGGAGGGATTTCGGGGGCTAGCGACCCCCACAAACTCCCACCTCTACCATGACGTACTAGCTCCAGCTTTACCTCCACCTGAGGTAACCTCAGGTTACCTAAGATAGAGGTAACCTTTACCTCAGATGAGGTAACATTACCTCAGGTGAGGTAACTTTACCTTAGGTAGAGGTAAAGTTACCTCTATCCGAGGTAAAGTAACATTACCTCAGGTGAAGTAACTTTACCTCATGTGAGGTAACATGAACTCAGGTAAATGTAACATTTGAGGTAAACCGAACGTATTCACATCACTTCAGCTAATGCCCATATTGTAATATTCTCACGTAGTTAAATCATTAAACACAATTATCGCGTGATTATTACCTCAGGGTAAGGTAATCGGAATGCAATGGAAGGTGAGGTAACTTTACCTCAGGCGACGTAACTTTACCTCGCGGGAGGTAACATCACCTCAGGTAAATGTAACATTACTTGAGGTAATCCGAACGTATTCACATCACTTCAGCTAATGCTCATATTTTTACGCTAATATCGTAATATCGTCACGTGGTTAAATCGTTAAACACAACGCTCGCGTGACGTCACCACCTCAGTGTCGAGCCGTCGACACTTCACGCGGCAGCCTCGAAGTGCACCCAGCCTGGCACAGGCGCCGTGGTGACGTCACCGTCACTCAGTGGCCAATGGCGGCGGTTGGTGGTGGTGGGGAGTGGGGTGGGGGGGGGTGGGAGGTGGGGGGGAGGAGGGGAGTGGGGAGTGGGGGGGCGAGACGCGTGACGTCACCACGCAGTGACGTCATCAGTTTTAAGAGTTTAAATTTTTATTCTGGAAGAATCCGATGAGCTGTGAAGCTCTTTGTCCAGTAGGGGCACGTGGTCAGAACGCCACAACAACAAACACAACACAATAAACACCGTAGCAGTGCAGAGTATAGGAAAGGTAGGCACATGACCAAAACACATCTTTAGGGGCGTGTGAATTGAAGTCTGTAGGGGCGTGTGAATTGAAGTCTGTAGGGGCGTGTGAATTGAAGTCTGTAGGGGCGTGTGAATTGAAGTCTGTAGGACAGTGTGATGTGTAATTTTGTTGGGTCATAGTTTTACCATCCTTGAGGTGCAGGGTTGACGACTGGGATTGGTGTTGTTAGGATTAGCAGTGAGCAGTTGTGACCAGGTGCTGCTGTGTGTAACGACTTACAGATAACGCCGGGGGGGGGGGGGCAGTTTAAGAGCCGGGAGCCGACAGCTTGGGGCTCGCAGTGGCTACAGCGACTATTGGAACGGTCGATGCGGCCTCTGCGTTAAACAGCAGAAGACAACGGCACAGTCTGGTTCTCCTACAACGCCGCGTGTTAGTTTGAACAACGCCGATTGGATGATATAACGCCATGAATGATGTGTAGGGGAACACGCTGTTTGTGACGCGGATGCGGATTGGATGCAACGCGAGCGAGCGAACGGAACGAGGTCGCAACGCGAGTAGGAACAAGCGGTTCTCCGTGCGGCTGCCTCGGCGTAGCGGCATCACGCGAGGAGGCATTGGGATGCTGCTGGATGCTGCTTCTAGACGCTACCCACGCGCCTCAGTCGTAGTCCGGCCTCTGTCTTACCCATCATCTCGCGTGTTGTCGCGGACCACGCTTCACCCCCCATAGTTTATATTATTTCTCCACAACGCGGTGTTCTTCAGGAACGCAACAATGACCACCTCTTCTTGGTTCTTTCGGTAAAGTCACGTAGAATGGAAATAATAAAATAAATAAAATAAAACATGATAAAGAAAATGTTAATTTTTATTATTTTATTATTAAATAAAATAATAATTATAAAACAATGACTTTATTGTTTAAATTTTATTATTTTATTATTTCCATAAAAATAAAACATAATAAAGTAAATGTTTATTTTTATTATTCTATTATTAAATAATAAAATAATAAAAATAAAACAATTACTTTCTTGTTTTATTTTTATTATTTTTATTATTTCCATAAAAATATAACATAATAAAGTAAATGTTTATTTTTATTATTAAATAATAAAACAATAAAAATAAAACTTACTTTATTGCTTTATTTTTATTATTTAATTATTTCCATTCTACGTGACTTTACCGAAAGAACCAAGAAGATGAATCCCTGCAGTCACGAAAGAAGCTTTAAATCGAAATGACCACCGCGTTACAGGAGAACAACAGATCGTGAACGCCCTTCGACGATTCGTGGCAACGGCAACACAAAGCGCCACGCGCAGTCTCTTGCGACCAGCGGTGTCTGTGATGAAGGTTTTTGTTGTCGTCGCTGCTGCTGCTCCTGGGTTAGATGGCGTTGGATCACAATCCTGGCACATCGCCCGATGAAACCGGTCGCCGTTGTTTGTAATCACCGGCGAAACGTCACCGGCACTCGAATTGTAAATGCTGTTGTGGGTTCACTCTCCCCGACACACAAGCGCTGTGTGTGCTGAAGTTGGTAACCAATTGGCACGTTTCGTTTACGTGACAAACCCTGACTGATTGGCCGTGTCAGGCGATGGTGGTGGGTGGTGGTGGGTTAACGACACAATGTTGATATTTACGAGATCTCTAACCCAACAACAACAACAACAAAAACCAAACCTCTGTCACGGAAAAGTGTTACCGCAGAGCAAGTCGCTCCGACCTCCTGGAGATACCGGTGAAACAGGCTAAAAATTAACCCGTAAAAACAAAGTTTTTCACTATAAATCCTTTATATGCGTGGCGGCTAGAGTCCTCTCGTCCTCTGGCTTGATATGGCTGCCACCTATGGCTCAGATGGTTGCCTGCCACCATTAAGCAATTGGTAATTAAATACAATTTTTTTTTTCCTAAAAAGTGTAAAATTTTTGGGAAAATTTTTTCACGAAAATAAATTGTCACGCACAACGAGTCTGTGTGCAAAATGTCAGCTCGATTGGATCACGGGAAGTCGGTTAAAAAACGACTGAAAGATTTGCACGGTCGTGAGCGCGCAAGCAAGCAAGCAAGTGAACTTAATATAAAGGATTTAAAAATAACCCCTGCCCCGATTAAACCCGGATATAGTTTGGCCCAGGCCAGAGTAGACCCGGGGGATAAAGTGTCCTAGGCTAAACTATACCCGGGGGTTTAAACTAGACTGGTCCAGACCATACCCCCCCTCCAGGGCAGAACATGCCCCATGTGAAAGTTCAAAGGCAATTATCCATACAGAGAACAGCCGACAACGGACTTCAATCGATATCTAAAAAGCGTATAAATGGAAGTAAGAATCTCAATTTGATCAATTGAAGCATTTTTAGGGTTATTATCAGTTTTTCTGGTTGAAGTAATCAAAGTCTATGTGTTTACAGTTTTAAATAAAATGTTGGAAAAATTTAGTAATTCATGTGTATATCACAAATACCAGCTATTAAAGCAAATCCTGGAAGGAAAAATCGAAGGGAAAAAACGACCAGGACGGCCAAAAACGACATGGCTCAGTAACATCAAAACATGGCTACAATTAACAACAGCACAAACTCTACACGCCGTGCTAGACCGGGACCAATATCATCGTGAAGTCGCACACGCCGTTAGGCAGCACTAAACAAGAAGATATCGCTCAACACTATTACTATCATGGGGGTATGATTTGGCCTAGAGGGGTATAATTTGGCCTCGGCCATGATACACCCGGGTACAATGTAGCCTAGGCCGCTTGAACCCCGGGTAGACTACGGCCTGTTGCACCGGCACGGGCTGTGTGAGCTGGGCCGCCTTCACAACCAACGAGACGCCGCCGCTGCCAATTGGGACCAAGACGGCAGCGCTGCCTCCACCGGTCCGGTGAGGTCATTCTCAACAGGAGATTTTTGTTTTTCGATTTGAAGCTTTCGTGACTGCAGGGATTCATATTGTTGGTTCTTTCGGTAGAGTCACGTAGAAGGGAAGTAATAAAATAATAAAAATAAAAGATAATGAAACAAAATATAATAAAATATTTTATTATATTAAATTATTGTTTTATTTTTATTATTTTATTACTTGCTTATAAGTGACTTATATAATAATATGTTATATTATTATATTATTTTATTATATCATATTATTTTATTATGTTTTATTCTTATTATTTTATTACTTCCCTTCTACGTGCCTTTACCGAAAGAACCAAGAAGAGATTTTTTTTTCGATTTGAAGATTTCGTGACTACAGGGATTCATATTCTTGGTTCTTTCGGTAAAGTCACGTAGAAGGAAAATAATAAAATGATAAAAATAAAACTATACAATTCTCACGACGTTTCGATTGCAACGCAAGCAATCATCATCAGGTGTGAAAACCACAGCAATATTGTTTTTGTTGTTGTGGGTTTTCATAAACTGATGATTGCTTGTGTTGCAATCGAAACGTCGTGTTAATTTGATTCTTACATTTTTATTATTTTATTATTTCCCTTCTACGTGACTTTACCAAAAGAACCAAGAATACAGTAGATTTTTATTAATCATTTTACTTTTCCAGGTAAGGCCCCCACTGAGCTGTGTAGTAGCGACCTGGCTATCACAAATGACAGCAGCGCACCGAAGTGGCTTATCACGTGACATTTACAGCAGCCAAATACTCTGAACACATGTGGAGATGTTAACTACCTCTCCTGGTATACAGGAGATCGTGTGTTTGATTCCGACCCTGACGCCTGCTGTATATTTTGAGTTTGCGCGTCTCTCTCTCTCTCTCCCCGTGGTCGTGTGGATTTTCTCCAGGTCCTCCGGTTTTCCCTCGACATTTAGAATCGAGATCACGCAATCAGAGTATTTGGCCGCTATAAATGTCCACACAATGATAAGCCACTTCGTTGAGCTTTCATTTGTGATGGCCAGGTGGTCGCGTCTGATAAAAGAGCTACTACGTATCCAGTTGGACCTTACTTGGTAGAATCCCAAGATAATGTTTGTTAGTTTATGTATATATATCATTTTAAACAGAATCACAAACTAACGCTCAACTTTCTTAAACGTGCAAGAGTCAACGCGCGCCACCACCGTGCGACATCACGCGAGCAACCGGGACGACGCAGAAAATCTCTCAACCCTTTCCCGCGTCCGAGACGTCTGCAGAGTTGCAGGGTCGGTGGGTGTCACCGTTCACGGGGTGGGTGTCACCGTTCACAGGGTGGGTGTCACAAGGGTGGCACAGTCGGGTTTTTTACAATCGGGTTTAATTGTCTTTTTATATTAAACCCGATCATCTAAGATTGAGAGAAATCCGGTTTCATTGGTTCTAATTGCAGAACCGCACTTCTCAACGATGGGCTTCATCCATTCCAAGCTAAGGAACTCACTGGCGCCCACGATTGTGGAGAAGCTCGTGTTCATTAAGACCAACCTGCCCGCCGCATTCTACGACTACCCCGTGCCCGACGGCCCCGAGTACCATAGCAGCACCGACGAGGAAGCAGCCTAAGCCTATCAGAGTTTCGTATTCATTAAACCAGGTTTTAATTCCCCGAAATCGGGTTTAATTGTGTTAAAGAAAAAACCCGATGCCTGCAGCTGGAAAAATCGGGTTTTTTCCACCCATGGGGTGTCACCGTTCACGGGGTGGGTGTCACCGTTCACGGGGTGGGTGTCACCGTTCACGGGGTGGGGGTCACAGGTCACGGGGTGGCTGTCACCGTTCACCGCAGCAGTGGCAGCAGCAGCAGCAGCACTGCTGTTGTTGTTATAAAGACGTCGTTGCTCACCGCAGAGAAGCGTAGCGACACGACCGCCGCCACTCTGCGCTAGCCGGCGCGAAAACTGTGCCACACTCCCTGCCCCGCGTGGCCCTGTGGGAGCCTCGGTACCGATAATGTTGCTTTAGTTTTTACTGCGTTTTGTTATTCCGACGACGACGTTCACGCACGGCGCGCGGCGTCGTCGCGACGGCAAAGGGTTAAGTTCACGCTGGGAACATTTTCAACGGGGGAGGCAGCAACAACACGCAGGGTGATCCAAGTGCAGATGCCCCAATCATACCTACACCCCCCTCCCCCAACGCCCTCTCGGAATATTTTTTCAGACCGCAGGAATCCGATGAGCTATGAAGCTCTTCTTCGCAGATCTCCAGCCGTTCCACAGATGTCCTCTCCTAACACCCCCCCCCACCTCCTCCCCGTAGCTTTCCTCTCAGCGGCAAAGTGAATATCGCGCAAGCGATGGCTCAGGGCTACGGGACTGAGTGCACGGAGATTTGTGAGCGGATGCCACCTTCGTCATCGGCCGCGGTTCAGTCTACCGCTGGATGGGTACGTACTGTACGTACTGTACGTACGTCGCACGGGGCAGGGCTACGAGACGGCACGCGGTGCGCATGGAGACCGGCGGGAGACGTGCAGACTGGGGTATCTGTAGGTGGATCGCCCTGCGGTGTCCCCCTCTAGGGTAACAACAGTGCAGCTCTGCACGGGGGACTCTGCACACTCACACACACAGGGACCCCCAGGTGATGGGGGTGGGGGGGGACACGTGCAGTGGTTGGGACCTAGAACTCCGCACTTGCAATCGAGGGGTGGCCAGGTCGGTTTAATCTCCCACCCCCCACAGAGTGTGAGGCAGGTGTAGGAGGGTCCGTAGGTTTCCGTGTTCACATTCAAAATCAGTTTCAAGAGTGGCACAGCCTCGGCTAGTCACGTGGCCTGTTGTTTAAAACTAATTCACAGCTCGGCGCTGTGCGCGTTTTGCTCAGGATGGCTGACTTTTCTGTTTCCACGGGAATGAGAAAATGCATTCTGGCCGGTGTGTGTTCTCTGGTGCCGGCAAAGACTGGATGGGTCTGCAAACACCTTCTCACACACGGTGCACTTGAACGGCTTTTCTCCCGTGTGTGTTCTCTGGTGCCTGTGAAGATCTGATAGCTGTGCAAACGCCTTCTCACACACAGTGCACTTGAACGGCTTCTCTCCCGTGTGTGTTCTCTGGTGGCTGTGAAGATGTTGTAAATGTGCAAATGCCTTCTCACACACGGTGCACTTGAACGGCTTCTCTCCCGTGTGTGTTCTCTGGTGGCTGTGAAGATGTTGTAAATGTGCAAATGCCTTCTCACACACGGTGCACTTGAACGGCTTCTCTCCCGTGTGTGTTCTCTGGTGGCTGTGAAGATGTGATAGCCGTGCAAACGCCTTCTCACACACGGTGCACTTGAACGGCTTCTCTCCCGTGTGTGTTCTCTGGTGCTTCTTCAAGGTACTCTTGTAGTCTGTGCTGTATGGACATTGGTCACACTGATGACTTTTGTTACTGGGCTTAGTGGGGTGTCTGCTCTGCACGTGATACTGTAGACTCGAGCGGCAGATGAACTGACGGTTGCAGGCAGGACACGGCAGCCTTGTGACCTCCACACCCACTCCACCTGCGTCATCCCAGAGGAACAAGACACACGCGCACACACCAACATCTAGACATGAACACTCTTGCACACGTGTGTGTATACACAAAGGTAAAGGTTTCCCACAGCCATATCAGACTGTTGGGCAAGTGCTGTTTGCGAGTACCTATGAAGGCCGGCATGGCACACGAGGGAGTAGGTGGCCAACACCAGGCCCGGCCGCCTTTGTCTCTCCAGTGGCGATGTTTCCACGTTTAAGCTAGGTACTCATTTGAGGCTGAGTCAGCCTAGGGGAGGCCTAAATATTCACCACTGACGTTGGCCGTGAGTGGGAATCGAACTCAGGTGGCCGGGTTCGTAGTGCAGTGGGCTCCATTATATATACACACAAAGACAAAGAACCCCCATATAGCCTGTATATACTTTTGGGACAAGTGCTGTTATGGGCACCAATGAAAGCCAACACGGCACACGAGTGGGAGGGTGGCCAGCACCACACATAGCCGCCTTGTCTCCCCAGTGGCGATGTTTACTACTACACACCACACCAGTTACTCACTTCCACCTTATCAGTGTGGCTGGTGCCTATCATCTCTGGTGAGTGGTGGCTGTCATCTCTGGTGAGTGGTGGCTACCAACTCTGGTGAGATGTGGCTATCATCTCTGGTGAGTGGTGGCTATCATCTCTAGTGAGTGGTGGCTATCATCTCTGGTGAGTGGTAGCTACATCCACATCTCTGGTGAGATGTCGCTATCATCTCTGGTGAATGGTAGCTATCATCTCTACTGAGTGGTGGCTATCGTCTCTGGTGAGTAGTGGCTATCGTCTCTCGTAAGTGGTGGCTGCCATCTCTGGTGAGTGGTGGCTATCATTTCTGGTGCGTGGTGGCTATCATCTCTGGTGAGTGGTGGCTATCATCTCTGGTGAGTGGTGGCTATCGTCTCTCGTGAGTGGTGGCTATCATCTCTGGTGAGTGGTGGCTATAGTCTGGTGAGCAGTGGTGAGTCTCTGGTGAGCAGTGCTCACGGTGTTCCTCGCTTGGTGGAGGCTGCACGGGCTGCAGGTCTCTGGCGGTGGCCCTAGGAGCCATCTCGCTGCTGCTGCTGCTGCGGCGTCGCGAGGGCCCGGCCTCGCAGGCGATGCCCAGCTCCTGGGCGAACTCCTCGCCGTACCAGACCAGCAGCTCAGAGCCGGGCCCCACGGCACGGAATGTGCGGTAGTAAATCTGCCCCCGGTGCTGGAAGGCCACCAGGTTCTGCTCCTGCTCATTCCTCGCGCAGTTGACGAACCTGCGCGGGCAGACGCGGGGGCGGGGTGGGCGCCGTTAGCGAGCGCCTATTAAGGGCCGGCACTGGGCGCTACGTGGGGGTGGTGTGGCTGGAACCACGCTCCGTACCGGGTGCTCATTTGATGCCGAGTCGACCAAGGGGAGGCCCAGGGTTGGTCTCTGTGTGTAGTGGGTCTGGTCTCTGTGTGTAGTGGTTCTTGTCTCTGTGTGTGGTGGTTCTGGTCTCTATGTGTAGTGGTTCTGGTCTCTGTGTGTGGTGGTTCTTGTCTCTGTGTGTGGTGGTTCTGGTTTCTGTGTGTGGTGGTTCTGGTCTCTGTGTGTGGTGGTTCTGGTCTCTGTGTGTAGTGGTTCTGGTCTCTGTGTGTGCTGGTTCTTGTCTCTGTGTGTAGTGGTTCTGGTCTCTGTGTGTGCTGGTTCTGGTCTCTGTGTGTAGTGGTTCTGGTCTCTGTGTGTGGTGTTTCTGGTCTCTGTGTGTAGTGGTTCTGGTCTGTGTGTGCTGGTTCTTGTCTCTGTGTGTGGTGGTTCTGGTCTCTGTGTGTAGTGGTTCTGGTTTCTGTGTGTAGTGGTTCTGGTCTCTGTGTGTAGTGGTTCTGGTCTCTGTGTGAAGTGGTTCTTGTCTCTGTGTGTAGTGGTTCTGGTCTCTGTGTGTAGTGGTTCTGGTCTCTGTGTGTAGTGGTTCTGGTCTCTGTGTGTAGTGGTTCTGGTCTCTGTGTGTGGTGGTTCTGGTCTCTGTGTGTGGTGGTTCTGGTCTCTGTGTGTAGTGGTTCTGGTCTCTGTGTAGTGGTCCTTCAGACAATAATCACCTCATCCAGTTTGATTTAGATTCATCCTGAGCATCAACATATTCACGATCCTTTTTGTTTTTGTAAATCTGAAACACACACGCACACGAGCGGATCCACGGATAATTAATGTCAGTTGGACTGTAAGTTGAACTTCTTTCGTACCGCACGTAGCCAACCATGCTGATCGGAGGTGCGGGGGAAGGACAACAAACTAAACACTAAAAGCAGTTCTAAAGAAATGCATTTTCAATCTACAAGATTTTAAAGTGCATAGCTCCCAGTGGCTTCCTAACATTGGAAGGAAGAACCTTCCAGACGGCCGCAGAAGTGCATCTGTAAGCGCCGCGCCATGCGGTGACCACCGTCTTTGCTGTGTGTTACAAGTTCAAATAATTACGTTAATTTTTGGGTCTCTCTGTGATTCTGGGGGTCTTTGGGTGAGTCTCTAGGTCTCTGTACGAGTCTCTGGGTCTCTGTGCGAGTCTCTAGGGTATCTGTGCGACTCTGGGTCTCTGTGTGAGACTGTGGGTCTCTGTGCGATTCTCTTGGTCTCTGTGCGAGTCTCTGGGTCTCTGTGTGAGACTGTGGATCTCTCTGTGCGATTCTCTGAGCATCTGTGTGAGTATCTGGGTCTCTCTGTGTGAGTCTCTGGGTCTCTGTGTGAGTCTGTGTGTCCCACTGTGAGTCTCTGGGTCTCTGTTCAAGTCTCTAGGTCTCTGTGCAAGTCTGTGGGTCTCTCTATGCGAGTCTCTGGGTCTCTGTGCAAAGTCTCTGGGTCTCTCTGTGCCAGTCTCTGGGTCTCTGTGTGAGTCTGTGGGTGACTGTGTGAGGCTATGGGTCTCTGTGCGAGTCTATGGGTCTCTGTGTGAATCTATGGGTCTCTGTGCGAGTCTATAGGTCTCTGTGCGAGTCTATGGGTCTCTGTGCGAGTCTATGGGTCTCTGTGTGAGTCTATGGGTTTCTGTGCGAGTCTATGGGTCTCTGTGTGAGTCTATGGGTCTCTGTGAGTCTCTGGGTCTCTCTGTGCCAGTCTCTAGATCTCTGTGTAAGTCTGTGGGTGACTGTGTGAGGCTATGGGTTTCTCTGCATCTCCTTCACGAGCCTCCTCTCCACACACACGATGATGATGTAGGAATAGGAGGAGGCTGCAGCAGTAGCAGCAGCAGCTCACCAGCCAGCAGTACTCGCTCACGGGGTTCTCCTCAGACACCTCTCCCTGGTAGGGCCCAAAATCACCCCCTTGGGCAGCTTCTTCCTGTTGCTCCACACCCCGAGGCCGGCGCCGGCGATGGAGGAGGCGCCGACGGTGAGGCCCTGGGGCAGGCTGAGCCGGGCCCTGTTGGCCACTCCCGGGGCCACGGCCGCGTCTGCAATGAACTCTGGCGGGCCGTGCACGGAGCACTCCCCCAGGTAGAAATCCCTGCACAGCTCGCAGACTGAGAGCCACAGCAGCAGCAGCAGGAGGAGGGCGAACCGCAGTAGCAACAGCAGCAGCAGCAGTGGCACTGTGAGAGAGTGAGAGGGTGAGGAGCGCTCCAGACAGATGCCTCCTTTCCTCCCTCTCTGCATTGTGAACTTCTTTAGCTCGCTCATCGGAGATGTAAACCCTGTCACCCTCCCTGCTCCCTCCCTGCATCCCTGAGTGAGGGAGCAAAAGACAGGGAGGTAAGTGAGAGTGCGAGAAAGGGAGCGTGTGAGAGGGAGGGAAAGGGAGAGAGAGTGAGAGGGAGCAGGTGGAATATATCGAGTGAGAGCGCGGGAGCAATAGAGAGAGATAGGAGAGAGTGTGAGAAAGTTAGAGTAAGGGGCCGTCCATAAATGACTTCATGCACCTAGGGGGGTGGGGGGTCAGACATTTGTGACGATGTGTGAGGAACCACAGACAACACGTTCTACTTAATTAAATACTTTTTAATAAATGTTTTCTCCTACAACATCAGACTGCAGTGCCACATTAAATATGCACTACAATGACAATAGTTTGAAGCGATTTTAAGCATATTAATGAGCTTTGTGACGTCACATTTGAGGGGGGGGTCTGACTTTTTGTGATGTCGTGTGATGGGGGGGAGGGGGGTCCAAAATCGCGTGACGCCCATAATGGACGGCCCTAAGAGGAGTGTGAGAAAGTGACAGTGTGAGAGAGAGTGTGGAAAAGGACAGTGTGAGGGAGTGGGAGAGAGTGTGAGAAAGTGACAGTGTGAGAGAGAGTGTGAGAAAGTGACAGTGTGAGAGAGAGTGTGAGAAAGTGACAGTGTGAGAGAGAGTGTGAGAAAGTGACAGTGTGAGAGAGAGTGTGAGAAAGTGACAGTGTGAGAGAGAGTGTGAGAAAGTGACAGTGTGAGAGAGAGTGTGAGAAAGTGACAGTGTGAGAGAGAGAGAGTGAGAAAGTGACAGTGTGAGAGAGAGTGTGAGAAAGTGACAGTGTGAGAGAGAGTGTGAGAAAGTGACAGTGAGAGAGAGAGAGTGAGAAAGTGACGGTGTGAGAGAGAGTGTGAGAAAGTGACAGTGAGAGAGAGAGTGTGAGAAAGTGACAGTGTGAGAGAGAGAGTGAGAAAGTGAGAGAGAGTGAGAGGGAGCAGGGGGTCTCACAGAAGAAGTCGTCGTCCTGGGGCTCCTCCACCTCTGTGTAGACTTTCCTCTCGCGCGGGCGCAGGCCGTAGCGAGAGCGAGCGCTGCGCGACACCGCCACAGCCTGGGCGGAGGCCGGCGGCACGGAGGAGCCTGCAGGCAAACACGGCGAGATGTTGACTACCTCTCGTGGTATACGGGAGGTCGTGGGTTCCATCCCGACCCTGACGAAGCCTGCTGTATATTTGGAGTCTGCGTGTCTCTCTCTCCTCCGTGGCGAGATGTTAACTCCCTCGCATGGTCTACAGGAGGTCGTGGGTTCCATCCCGACTGTATAGTTTACAACATGTTACCCTATTTGTATTTTTGTATTTTTAGATTGTATATTATGGCTAGTTTACATTTATATGTACACTTATTCACAATTTTACATACTTTAGCCCCTTAGTATTAGTTAGACTTTGTAATTTTAGTATAGTTTGACTGTATACCACTCATTTCAGTTTTAAGATTCCTACATGTTGAATGTATGCACCTTCCGGCCATAGTAAATTCCTTGTCTGTGCAAACTTTCATGGCGAATACCTCCCCGTGGTTGCGTGGATTTTTCTCCGGGTCCTTCGTTTTTTTTCCCTCGACATATAGAACCAACGTCATGCGTTGAGAATATTTGGCTGCTATAAATGTCCACGTAATGACGATGATGACAAGTCCACTTCGTTGAGCTCTTATTTGTGATAGCCAGTCGCTTCTGAAAAACAGCTACACAGCTCAGTGGGGCACACCCTGGTTGCTAATCCTGCATAATGCACGGGCATAAGTAGTATTAATCACATACCTGCATTTCCCATATCCCCTCCCTTTGATGCTGCTAGTCCTGCATAATGCAGGGCATAAGTAGTACTAATCACATACCTGCATTTCCCATATCCCCTCCCTTTGATGCTGCTAATCCTGCATAATGCACGGGCATGAGTAGTACTAATCACATACCTGCATTTCCCATAAATATGCTAAATGCCTCTTGATATGCATATTCTTTTGTCAAGGCGCTCTTTTCCCCCCTTCCAACCCAGCTTATATATATGCTCCAAGCACGTGTGCTGTATCATTCAGACGCTGTCGCCTCGACAGACCTGGTTTTCACCTGAGGACGGCTGCTTGCGTTGTGGCCGAAACGTCGTGAGAATTGTTTTGTTATGTTTTATTTTTATTATTTTATTACTTCCCTTCTACGTGACTTTACCGAAAGAACCAATAAGAAAATAAACATCGTTTAGTTCATAGGCTGCATCAGTACCAGCAGCAGCCCTGACAGGAGCACATGTAGCAGTAGCATCAACAGCAGTGGCGACTTCCATCAGCACTAACAGAAGATTGCGGAGTTCCGGTGAGAATAGAGGGGAGCGTGGAGTTCCGGTGAGAATAGAGGGGAGTGTGGAGTTCCGGTGGGAATAGAGGGGAGTGTGGAGTTCCGGTGGGAATAGAGGGGAGTGTGGAGTTCTGGTGAGAATAGAGGGGAGTGTGGAGTTCTGGTGGGTATAGAGGGGAGTGTAGAATTCCGGTGAGAATAGAGGGGAGTGTGGGGTTCCGGTGAGAATAGAGGGAGCGTGGAGTTCTGGTGAGAATAGAGGGGAGTGTGGAGTTCCGGTGAGAATAGAGGGGAGTGTGGAGTTGCGGTGGGAATAGAAATCACCGCTGCAGGCTACGCACCTCCACGTATCCTCTGGAGCGCCACCCTCAGGGCCTCCTTGCAGGCGGTGGCTCTGCGCTCCAGCCTGAACATCGCCATCCTGGCCTTGTGCACCTCCCTCAGCTCAAATCCCCTGAACTCCTCCTCCTGCTGCTCCTCCTCCTCCACGCCCTGCAAGATGCTCCACACGTACTCCAGGGCTTCCGCTTTAGTCTGAGCGGAGGGGGCGGTGGGGTGAGGGGGCGGAGGGGGTGTGGGGGCGGAGTTGGTGCGGTGACCAGCGGTGGCTAGGAGATGTTAACTCCCTCGCCTGGTACGCAGGAGGTCGCGGGTTCCATCTCGACCCTGACACCTCATCGGATTCCTCCAGTACAATACATATTTTAATTCTGATATTCTGAATCTGTAAATCTGATTCCATACATCAAGCAGAACCATGCCGTCATGCTGAACCTCGGTGGGTATGGCAGGCCATGCCTCTCACAACTCAACTAATTAATAAACTAATTATAATAATGTAGTGGACACCGTGACGACAGAGACAGTTGAAGTAGAGGCAACCCATATTTATTACTCTGAGCCCGTTACAGCTTCACACTTGAAGAGGTAACGGCCTCTTCACCCGTTCTCTCAAGGGAGCTAACTCCCCAAGCTAACTCACCGACTCCCCACCAATACTACGACCCTCCTCTCAAGGAGACTACCTGACCTGGCCCAGCCAAGGCACAGGTCCCGACCACCAGCCACACGAATCCGGCCCTTACAAGGACATCAGCCTACGCGGCTCTGGGGTCGCACCACTGGCTTGCTCTGCCGGCCTTTAGAAGGACAGCGGGTCAGAGGAGTCCCAGGGTCTAGCTAGCTGGACTTCAGCTGGTTCTTCGTCCTTGGCTTGTTCGAACTAACTCTCTCCTCTCAGAGTCTCGCCTTTTATACGATTCCCCACTGAGGGGCGGGGTTCTGTGGGATCACACACACCCCACAGCCCCCTCCCCTCGGGAGGGGCCCCGGCTAGGGATATCACAACCGCCCCGCACAGGTAAGTAATGGGAGTTAACCGGAGCTGGTGTGCGCGCGTTCCAATACCACCACCACCACAATAATGACGCACGTCTCTGGTATAATTATATAGAAATTACTTTTATAACACAGACCAGTGGAACATTTTTTTGTACTTTTCGTAACAGCTATTTTCATTGGAGTAATGACAGGTGAGGCTCTGCCTCGCCCGTCTCCCCTGACCGCACGTCCCTGGTATAGCAGTGTCTAGTAGTAGTATGTACGTTGAATGTCTTTGTCACCGTACGTAGCCAACCTCGCTAATGGGAGGTGCGGGGGAAGGACAACAAACTAAAGACAACAGCAGCAGCAGCTGTAACGAGAGGAGTGCCGTGCGCTGTGCACAGAGACCTTGCGCTTGCTGGAAGCTGCCCTCGCGTGAGACTCTCCCACGGTGGCCCAGCGTGAAGCAGCCCCCTTGCCTCCTCCTGCGTGAACACACGCACCACGTGAACACACGCACACACGTGAACACACGCACACACGTGAACACACGCACACACGTGAACACACGTGTGAACACACGGACACGCATGAACATATGCAAGGACAAAGCTCCCCCGTATAGCCTTAACAGACTGTAGGGGCAAGTGCTGTTAGTGAGCACCTATGAAGGCCAGAACGGTACACGAGGGGGTGGGTGGCCAGCACCACGCCCGACCGTCTTTGTCTCCCCAGTGGTGATGTTTACACACGCACCAGGTACTCAGTTGAGGCTGAGCCGACATAGGGGAGGCACAGGACCGGTTCAAATAATCGTCACTGGTGTTGACC
>NC_083843.1:13165237-13232008 GCF_015708825.2 Lethenteron reissneri | reverse complement strand
TGCCTGCCGGAGGAGCTCACTGATGGGACTTTGCCCAGATCTTGCAAGGACTTGTGAGCTCCTCACACAATCCAGCCTGGTTAAACCCAGGATGGATCGTAGGCAGGCCAGCCTAAATGTTTCCAACCGGCGAAGATGCTCCACTAGGGGGGTCCACGTTTCGCAAGCTTAGAGAAGGGAGGGAATGACCATGGCTGAGAAGACCTGAAGCTTCGTGTGGCGCGACAGACCAGGTAGCTTCCACACAGCGTTACGCAACCGATGAAAAGATATTGCGGCTCGACTGATTCGGAGTGAGACCTCTGCTGATAAACTGGAGCCGGTCATAAGCACACTGCCCAGGTATGGGAAACTATCCACTCTCTCCACAACTGCCCCATCACCAATTGGGAGTTGTGGGGGTGGAGTGTCCGATGGTACAAAATACCCAGGCAGGTGCTTAGTTTTGGTGGGGCTGATGGTAAGGCCCCACCTCTTAGTGGCACGCTCCAGTCTTAGCAGCAGCGTCTCAAACTCCTCTTCTGAATGAGCAGCTATTACCAAATCATCGGCATACATAGCGTGGTTGACCAATAGGGAGCCATCCCTTGATCGCACCCGGGCATCGATCAGCCTCCCATTATATCTGTACCAAATGGAAATTCCCCCGGTACAGCTATTGAAGGCTTCACGAACTACGCGGTCAAAATAGATGTTAAATAATATGGGAGCCAGAGGACATCCCTGTCGCACCCCAAGGTGTACAGGGAAAGGCTCCGACTCCCGGCCACGTAGTTTTACCCGGGCCCGCTCACCATCATGAAGGTCCTTAATGATCGTGAGCAGAGGGTCAGGGACTCCGAAAGCACGAAGAACAACCCAGAGCCCAGTCTTACTGATGGTATAATAGGCCTTGACCAGGTCAATAAAGCAGAGATGTAGGTCTTTTGGGAATTCCCTACACCTCTGCTGTAGCAGACGGACAGAAAATATGGCATCTGTGCAGGACCGCCCTTTCCTGAAACCGCATTGGGGCTCCGCAAGCCTCTCCTCAGCGTGCCTAGCAAGGCGATGTTGAATAATACTTGCCAGGACCTTACCCGGCACACTGAGGAGTGAGATGCCCCTGTAGTTGTTACAATCGGTACGGTCCCCCTTCTTAAAAAGAGGGACCACCAGGGCATCCTTCCAGTCCTGCGGAACCCGTCCAGTGGTCCAGACTGTTGTTATGATGTCATATAGGGCAGTCTGTGCACAAACGCCACCCTCCCTCAGCATTTCGCTTGGGAGATCATCTCTGCCCGGTGCCTTCCCTGGTCTCAGACTCCGGATCGCCCTCAGTACTTCCTAAACAGCTGGCACCTCAGCCAGCCACTCACAGGGGATGACCTCTTCCAATATTTGAGGCACCGCAGCCTCAGCAGGGTTATCACCACTTTGTGCCATGATGTTTTCCTGGCTGAGAGAATTTCCCTCCCCCAGGACCTCACAGAAATGCTCAGCAAATCTGCAAACCTGTTCCTGGGGGTCGGAGATTGGATCACCGTTTTTTCCTCTAATGATGGTAATAGGTGTGGCGCTGCAGGTTACTTTTTTGATGGAGTTAAATAGTGATTTGTGATCACGGGCCACTGAGGCAGACTCCATCTCCTCAGCAACCCGCGACCACCAGCCTTACGGCAGCGAAGGCTGCGGTAAACCTCCTCATTCTCTGACGTGGGATGCTGTAGGCGATGAGAGTGGGCCTGTCGCTTTTTCTCAATTAACCTGAACACCTCCTCTGTCAGCCAGGGTTTCTGGGGAGGTCTGGACCGCGTACCCAAAGCAGCCATTGCAGCTGCATGAGTCACAGTCTTAAACCTCGCCCATTTACCCTCGACATCAGGTGGAGTGGGGGACGATGCCAACCCCAGCTGCAAGCGATGATGAAATTCTCGCTTGCAACTTTCATCAGCTAACTGAGACCAGGCCACTTTTGGTTGGAATGGGATCCTGGGTGTACACCCACCACCGGAGTGGAAGAAAGGCAGGCGCATCTTACAGATGACTAGTCGATGGTCAGAGGGCAGATCAGCTCCACGGTAGGTCCTGGTGTCAAGGACATGGGCTCGCATCCGCTGGTCCGTCACTATGTAGTCCAGCAGATGTTCTTGCTTGGACCCGGCATGTATCCATGATGTTGTGTGGATGCGCCGATGCCGGAAGAGCGTGTTGGTAATTACAAGCCCATGGGCTGCACAAAAATCTAGCAGCCTCCTACCGTTATTATTGAGCTGATCTGGCCCATGCCTTCCAATCACTCCAGACCAGGTGCCAGCATCATGACCAACTCGGACATTGAAGTCACCCAACAAGATGACTCTGTCCCGAGTGGCCACTTTAGCCAGCACCTGTGACAGGAGGTCATAGAAAGCGTCTGACTCATCGGCTTTGCCTGCATCCCTCCACGGATGTTCGTCTTCGGTGGGGGCATAAGTAGCCACGACCACCACTCCTCGCCTCTGGTTGATGGGAAGGCGATCCCAAAGTATCCTGGGGCTTACAGCTTCCCACACCTGACCGCCACGCTCCCACGCCCCTTCATTCTTTTGTTCAGAAGAAGAGCCACACCCTGTTGTTTGGCAGTCTCCTGCCCCGAGTAGAGGACTGTCCACCCCTCATGGTGGCAGGAGCCAGAACCGGTCCACCGGACCTCCTGAATGCCACAGAGATCCAGGCGGTACCGGTCCAGCTCCTGACAGAGGAGTGGCAGCCTCTCCTCCGCAGTGAGCGTTCGAACATTCCACGCGGCCATCCGCAATGGTTTTTTGTTGTTTCTGGAGGAGCCCCGAGGGTGAAAATTCAATCTCCTGGCTCCGCAAATGGGGTTTGGCCAGGAGACGTCAAAAAAGCCTGACCCCCCGGGGCCTCCGGCACAAGCTTATTAGTTACAGGTTCATGTTTAATTCGTAGTTTAGTGGTGGTTAATTGAAGGTGGATGGGTTACCAGCCCCTCGCACCCGTCCAGAGCCCCCGTTTAGCCACTGTGATGGTCACAGACGCCATGAGGGGAGAGGCCAATGGGCATTGGCCCTCCCCCCACAGCACTGCCCCGACGACACAACATAGACACAGAGAGAGACACAGAGAGAGACACAGAGAGACACACAGAGAGACACAGAGAGAGACACTGAGAGAGACACAGAGAGAGACACAGACACACACAGAGACACACACAGAGACACACAGAGAGAGACACAGAGAGAGACACACAGAGACACGACACACACAGAGACACACAGAGACTCACAGAGACACGACACACACACAGAGAGACACACACAGAGAGAGACACACACACAGAGACACACAACAGAGACACAGAGAGAGAGACAAACAGAGACACGACACACACAGAGACACACAGCAGAGACACAGAGAGAGACACACAGAGAGAGACACACACAGAGACACACACAGAGACACAACATAGACACAGAGAGAGACACACACAGAGACACACACAGAGAGACACACACAGAGACACACACCAGAGACACAGAGATACACACAGTGACACACAGAGAGGACACACAGAGACACAGAGAGAGAGACAGAGAGACACACAACAGAGACACACAACAGAGACACACAGAGACACAGAGAGAGACACACAGAGACACACAACAGAGACACAGAGAGAGACAAACAGAGACACGACACACACAGAGACACACAACAGAGACACACAGCAGAGACACACAGAGAGAGACACACAGAGAGAGACACACAGAGACACAACATAGACACAGAGAGAGACACACACAGAGACACACAGAGAGACACACACAGAGACACAACAGAGACACAGAGATACACACAGTGACACACAGAGAGAGACACACAGAGACACAGAGAGAGAGACACAGAGAGAGACACACAACAGAGACACACAACAGAGACACACAGAGACACACAGAGAGAGGACAGAGAGAGACACACACAGAGACACACAACAGAGACACAGAGATACACAGAGAGAGAGACACACAGAGACACAGAGACAGAGAGAGACACACACGAGACACACAACAGAGACACAGAGAGACACACAGAGAGAGACAGAGAGAGACACACACAGAGACACACACAGAGACACACACAGAGACACACAACAGAGACACACAGAGACACAGAGAGAGACACACACAGAGACACACACAGAGACACAACAGAGACACACAGAGACAGAGAGAGACAGAGAGAGACACGACACACAACAGAGACACACACAGACACACACACACAGACACACACACAGAGACACACAACAAGGAACACACACAGACACACACAGAGACACACAACAGAGACACGACACATACACAGAGACACACAACAGAGACACAGAGACACACACAGAGACACACACAGAGACACACAGAGAGAGACACACACAGAGACACAACATAGACACAGAGAGAGACACACACAGAGACACACACAGAGAGGACACACACAGAGACACACAACAGAGACACAGAGATACACACAGTGACACACAGAGAGAGACACAGAGAGAGACACACAAAGAGACACACAACAGAGACACACAGAGACACACAGAGAGAGACACACACAGAGACACACAACAGAGACACAGAGAGAGACAAACAGAGACACGACACACACACAGAGACACCCAACAGAGACCAACAGCAGAGACACACAGAGAGAGACACACAGAGAGAGACACACACAGAGACACAACATAGACACAGATAGAGACACACACAGAGACACCACAGAGAGACACACACAGAGACACACAACAGAGACACAGAGATACACACGTGACACAGAGAGAGACACACAGAGACACAGAGAGAGAGACACAGAGAAAGACACACAACAGAGACACACAGAGACACACAGAGAGAGACACAGAGAGAGACACACACAGAGACACACAACAGAGACACGAGATACACACAGAGACACACAGAGACACAGAGAGAGACAGAGAGAGACACACACAGAGACACCAACAGAGGACCAGAGAGACACACAGAGAAGACAGAGAGAGACACACACAGAGACAACACACAGAGACACACACAGAGACACACAACAGAGACACACAGAGACACAGAGAGAGACAGAGAGAGACACACACAGAGACACACACAGAGACACACAGAGACACACAACAGAGACACACAGAGACACAGAGAGAGACACGACACACAACAGAGACACACACAGAGACACACACACAGACACACACACAGAGACACACAACAGAGACACACACAGAGACACACACAAGACACACAACAGAGACACGACACATACCAGAGACACACAACAGAGACACACACAGAGACACACAGAGACACACACAGAGATACACACACAGAGACACACACAGAGACACACAACAGAGACACGACACATACACAGAGACACACAACAAGAGACACACACAGAGACACACAGAGACACACAGAGACACACACAGAGACACGACACATACACAGAGACACAACAGAGACACACACAGAGACACACAGAGACCCAACGCCTCTGTGTCGAGAGAGAGGGGGGGGTTTGCTGCAGCAGAGACATTGTTAGCTGTCAATGACACCCCCCCCCTCACACGTGACCCCCCCCCCCCCTCGCGTGTGACCCCCCCCCTCGCACGTGATACCCCCCCTCACACGTGACCCCCCTCCCTCACATGTGATACCCCCCCCCCCCCGCTGACGTGACGTCACGCGGCCACGTGGGAGCCAGGAAGTGGTCACGTGGTTGGCTTTGCTGCTGCTGCCGCCATCCTTGATCTGTGGTGAGACGTTCGTTTTGTGGTTGTTGTGGTTGTTGTTGTGGGGGTGGTAGTTGTTGTTGTGGTTGTTGTGGTGTTGTTGTTTACCAGGTACAGCCGCGCTGCTTCTTTGTTTCGTAGGGGGGACGTCGAGTGAGTTGCACAGCTGTGGAGTCGATGTCCACGTGGTATCGTGAGCACGTGGCAACAGCAGCAGCCGCAGCTTGTGTGTGTCAAGGCCACGGGAGGGCTGCTGGTTCTTGCTGGAATTCTCACGACTGATGACGATTGCTTGTGTTGTGAGCATTTTTATTTTACCTTTTTAAATCCTTTATATTAAGTTCACTTGCTTGCGCGCTTACTTACGACCGTGCAAATCTTTCGGTCGTTTTTTAACCCTCTTCCCGTGATCCAATCGAGCTGACATGTTGCACACAGACTCGTTGTGCGAGACAACTTTTTAGGAAAATGTTTTTTTCATATTTAATTTAAAATAGCAATGTGATAAAAATGAAACTTATTACTCAAGAAAAACAGAATGAATAATAAAATAAAACCGATGCCACGCATATAAAGGATTTATAGTGAAAAACTTTGTTTTTACGGGTTAATTTTTTTCAAATTTTCTTGCTGTGGATTTCACACCTGATGATGATTGCTTGTGTTGCAGTCGAAACGCCGTGAGAATTTTAATCGGATCGCTAATGGCTCTGATGATGACAGTTGCTGTGAGAGTTGTATTTACCTAGCTACAATGCCATTGGTCAGTCTAGTGAATGGGCGGCACAGATGCTAATGCAACAGCAATGCCATTTCGAGGGTGTGGAATTCATCCTGTTATGTACGAAACTTGAGAACCCTAGCTACATACAATATCTGCTGCAAGTTTAATAGGGCTGAACATTGAAAATGTCTAAGTGTACAATGATTGCGATTACCATGTCTCTATAGTCGTGGTTGAAGAGACATGTAATGTTTTTAAACTATTTTATCTTTTCCTGTAATTTCTTGAAATTCTCTTTTGGCTGGTTAAGTAAAGACATGCCTTACAATGGCTGCCCATAAAAAAATTGTTTTCATGCATTTGTTTTCTGAGCCATTTGTTTTAGTGGCCAGGTACTGGGCCGATTCTGCTGTGAGACCCGAGTGTGTGCTTCGCCGGGGAGAGATGTAAAAATGTAGGTGAAGAATGAAATAAAAATTAATTTAAATAAAAGAATAAAAATCACGACGTTTTCGGAAGCAACACAAGCTTCCGTCTTCAGGTGAAACTGTCACCGCAAAATATCTGTTTCACCTGAAGACGGAAGCTTGTGTTGCTTCCGAAACGTTGTGATTTTTCTATTTTTCTTGGTTCTTTCGGTCAAGTCGTCACGTAGAAGGGAAGTAATAAAATAATAAAAATAATAAATAATTTTCACGACGTTTCGGCCACAACGCAAGCAGCCGTCCTCAGGTGAAACAGGTCTGTCGAGGAGACAGCGTCTGAATGAAACAGCACACGAGCTTGGAGCATATATATAAGCTGGGTTGGGAGGGGGGGGAAAGGGCGCTTCGACAAAATAATTTGCATATCAAGAGGAATTTAGCATATTCATGGGAAATGCAGGAATGTGATTAGTACTACTTATGCCCGTGCATTATGCAGGATTAGCAGCATCAAAGGGAGGGGATATGGGAAATGCAGGTAAGTGAATAGTACTACTTATGCCCGTGCATTATGCAGGATTTGTGATTTATGCAGGATTTGTGATTTTTATTCTTTTATTTTAATTTCATTTTTACCTACACGGTGACTGTACCGAGTATGAATCCTTGCAGTCGCGAAAGCTTCAAATCTCCAAGATATCAAAATGGACGAGCAGTGCATGCATCAGGACGGTGAGGAGCTGCAGCAGCAGCAGCAGTCTCCAAACAATCGGAAGGCTCCTTCACTCACCATGCAGAATGCAGCTCAGTCTGTGCAGCAGTATCCTCCTGCCTTGGCAGAGGCAGCAACCCAGACTTGTCAGTCTCCACAGGCTCAGCCAGTTGAGCACACCCCACAAGTGCCTAAGGTGTCCACTTCTGGCAGCAGTCAGCGAGCGAGTGGAGAGGCGGCTTCTGATACGAACTCCCAAGGTGATCACTTTGACTGCCCCTTGTTCACACACACGTGCTGTCTAGCTATTAAGACACATTTGAGGTTTTTGTAAATTATATAATTTCACTAATAGGGGTTTTCCCCTTTTTTCTGGCAACAAAACTGACACCTTTTGCAAGGAATAATGCTTACATTAACCACAATACTTGCAGTCAAATGCAAACAAAAACAATACTCTGATAATTTATGCATTGTTTTTGAAACTGATTGGTCCACACCAGAGACAGCTTTCTTTAGAGCCTCGTCTCATATGGTTTTCGACCAGATGACGCCAAGTATTGTGGTTAATGTAAGTATGATTCCTTGCAAAAGGTGTCAGTTTTGTTGCCAGAAAAAAGGTGAAAACCCCTATGAGTATATTTTGGTACTGGCAAAGGAGGTCCATGATGACGCCTTTTGGCGTCATCTGGTCGAACACCATATGAGACTAGGCTCTAAAGAAAGCTGTCTCTGGTGTGGACCAATCAGTTTCAAAGACAATGCATAAATTATCAGAGTATTGTTTTTTGTTTGCATTTGACTGCAAGTATTGTGGTTAATGTAAGTATGATTCCTTGCAAAAGGTATCAGTTTTGTTGCCAGAAAAAAGGTGAAAACCCCTATTAGTATATTTTGGTACTGGCAAAGGAGGTCCCATGATGACATCATTTCAATGTATTATTCTGAAAGAAATTGTCCCTGCGTGTACTCGCCTTACCTGTCCGCTTTTGCCACTTAACCAAATCCTCAGGCTGCGTGAAAGTGGTGCACGACATGCTGATGACTGCAAGCAACTGTGGCAGCAATTGGCCATCCGACCAAGAAGACATATTTCGCCTCCTGGTAAGTTACCTGCTTTCGTTTAAATTCCTCGCAATCACATGTCACAATAAGCATTTCATGTTTGAAAGAATTTGCTCTGCGGTCTGTATGTATGTAGGTGCATGGGAGAGAACATTTTGAAATATTAAAGAAAATCAAGGAAAACCTGGAGCTAATCCGAACGCTGCCCACGGATGCCAATGTGTTGCGCAACCTGCAGCAACAACAGTACGTGAACACGAAATAGACAATCGTTGCTCTTGCGAGAGAAGTTCCCGATTGCTGCTGTAATTAAATGGTAGCAACAGAAGGGAAGTAATAAAATGATAAAAATAATAAAATAATTCTCACGACGTTTCGGCCACAACGCAAGCAGCCGTCCTCAGGTGAAGAACAGGTCTGTCGAGGCGACAGCGTCTGAATGAAACAGCACACGCGCTTGGAGCATGTATATACGCTGGGTTGGAAGGGGGGGGAAGGGCGCCTTGACAAAATAATTTGCACATCAAGAGGGTTAATTTTTTGGGTTTTTTCTCCCTCCCAGATACGTGACGGAATTGCGTGGCAGGCCGTCCAACCTCAGCCGACACGGCAGCGAGTGTTCACAGGAAGTCTTGGCCGGCAGCCAGGGACCCTCCAGTGCGGGCGAAGGTTCCTATCAGGTGACGCAAGCTCTCCCTGCTCGGCGCAGCACATTTCTCTGTACGGAACGTGGCGGCACGCGGTAGAATTGAAAGACGTGACATAATTTGCCACAAAGTGATACGCACTCTTCTTGGTTCTTTCGGTAAAGTCGCCACGTAGAAGGGAAGTAATAAAATAATAAAAATAAACACGATAAAATACAATTCTCACGACGTTTCGGCCACACGCAAGCAGCCGTCCTCAGGTGAAGAACAGGTCTGTCAGACGCTGTCTTTCCGACACACCTGTTCTCCACCTGAAGACGGCTGCTTGCGTTGTGGCCGAAACGTCGTTAGAATTATTTTATGATTTTTATTATTTTATTACTTCCCTTCTACGTGATGACTTTACCGAAAGAACCAAGAGGATGAATTCAATATTACTCGTATATGTGTTGAGGTGTAAATGGTTTTATTGCGAATGCTCATCCACTGGTTGCAGGCGTTGCACAGGATGTTGTGACGGGTGAAGCGAGTGGATCCAATGGTCCCCCACGGCCACCGGACGGAGACAACCCACGGGCCCGGCTTGGAACCCTGCCGGACAGCGGCAAGCCTGGCAACGCTCTTTACAAGTAAGTGCCCTTTAGGTGCATCATCGTCGCCACCTTTGAACATCGTCGTCATTTTTTGATTTAAAGCTTTCGTGACTGCAGGGATTCATCTTCT
This sequence comes from Lethenteron reissneri, assembly GCF_015708825.2. Taxonomy (NCBI): domain Eukaryota; kingdom Metazoa; phylum Chordata; class Hyperoartia; order Petromyzontiformes; family Petromyzontidae; genus Lethenteron; species Lethenteron reissneri. The sequence goes on along the minus strand of NC_083843.1, from coordinate 13,221,930 downwards.
TGGTTTTTTCGGTAAAGTCACCACGTAGAAGGGAAGTAATAGAATAATAAAAATAAACATAATAAAATAATATAATAATATATTAAAATAATATAATAATGTTGCTTTCCTTCTACGTGACTTTACCGAAAGAAGCAAGAAGATCGTCATCATTCACGCTCTGAAAAAAATTACAAATAAATGAAAGGGATTCTTTGCTGAAATAACCTTTTCTACTCTGAGACATCTCTTTTAGCGGTGGCAAAATATAGTAGTAGGTTTTTACCCTTTTAAACTGGTACAAAACTGACACCTTTACACAAGGCATCATACACCTTGAGACATCTCCTTTACCAGTGGCAAATATAGTGATAGGTTTTTACCCTTTCAACTGGTACAAAACTGACACCTTTATACAAGGCATCATACACCTTGAGACATCTCTTTTAGCAGTGGCAAAAATATAGTGATAGGTTTTTACCCTTTCAACTGGTACAAAAACTGACACCTTTATACAAGGCATCATGTTTGCAATGACCACAACGCAAGTAGTCAAAAATGCCAACAAAAAGAAGCAACTCTGATAATGATAATATGCACTGTACTACTAAACCTTTTCTACTGTTGCGTCTGCACGCTCCATTCTTTTCATGATGTATCACTGCTTTATTTAAATGGCTTATCCTTGACGTATTCTACACTGCAACATCTTCCCTAGTCACTGGGTAGGTGGGTCGGTATCGGCCTCGGATATTCTGATGAGCACTCTACACTGCATTAGATATTTTTAGTTGACTTGCAGTGTTTATAACACTCCTTTATTATATACGAGTCTGGGTTCTTCAAGTGTTTAGTTTGATCGGTGTATACTCGACTACAATACTTAAGTCGGTGGGTGAATTAAAACAAAGCAAAGTTCATCTTCTTGGTTCTTTCGGTAAAGTCACGTATAAGGGAAGTAATAAAATAATAAAAATAAAACATAATAATATAATAATATAATATACATGATAAAATAATTCTCACGACGTTTCAGCCACAACGCAAGCAGCCGTAACGTCGTGAGAATTATTTTATTATGTTTTATTTTTATTATTTTATTATGTTTATTTTATTACTTCCCTTCTACGAGACTTTACCGATAGAACCAAGAAGATGAATCCCTGCAGTCACGAAAGCTTTAAATCGAAAAGCAAAGTTCGTAATGCAGTTTGGGCTGATTTTTGCACTTGGATTTCCAATAAAAAAAAGTCATTATTTTCCATAGGGATATACAGTACAAGCAATGTAAGTGTTGCTTCACATGTTATTTCTAATCGCAATGTTTACGGAGTAAAAATGTGCAAGTTAATGTAATTCAGCCGTACAAAGTACTTTTCGTGCTTCTTGTATTTGGTATTAACATTTTGGAGCCTTGTGTGTGTGTTGTTTTTTGTGTCTCAGCTTCCTGAAACAAATAGACTGCTTGGAGTTTTTGGAGAATTTCACTTCACGTGGATTGTCGAGTGTCCAACAGCTGATGAACGTCACTCTGCAGGCAAGTTCCTACGGACGCTTTCACGCAAACTACGCGTGTTTTTTAACGAATACAGGATTGGGATTTATTTCTAAGTTTTTCTGCAACATAAAAAAATGCACAAAGAAGCTTGGAGAAGATGGAAGGTTGGAATTAAACTTGTAAAGAGTTAATGCGTGTGTAGGTGAGGGTGAGTGGTGAGGGTGAGTGGTGAGGGTGAGTGGTGAGCGTGAGTGGTGAGGGAGAGGGGTGAGTGGTGAGGGAGAGGGGTGAGCGTGAGTGCTGAGTGGTGAGGGTGAGTGGTGAGGGTGAGTGGTGAGTAGTGAGGATTGTAGTGCCACAAGAGGGGGCTCTGGGACCCTAGGCAGAGAAGCCCTTGGCGGCAGGCGCTAGGATCCCAGGCACCCCAGACAGCTAAGCCCCTTGGTGCCACCAGGGGGGGGGCTGTGTGTGCTCTGTGGGATACCTGGGGGCGCACACAACCCCACCCCTCGTGGGCACGAGGCATAAAAGGGCAGCTCCCTGGCCGATCAGGGCCAGTCGCAGGTCAAGACCCGCCAGCCAGCCAGCTTAGGACCCTGTACCCCCTCGTCCCGCTTGTCCTTGTAAGGGCCGGGACGCTGTGAGGGCCAGTGGTGGGACTCTGGGACTCCCGGCTCTACGTCCTTGTGAGGGCGAGTTCCGAGGAAGCCAGAGTCCAGACCCGCACCTTGGCTGGGTCGGACCTTGGCTGGGTCGGGTCAGGTAGCCTCCCCTAGGGGGATTGTAGCCGGAGGACCCCAGAGCATAGCCAGAGTAGTGTACCTAGGCAGTGTACCTAGGCTGTGTACCTAGGCTGTGTACCTAGGCTGTCTACCTAGGCTGTGTATCTAGGCTGTGTACCTAGGCTGTGTCGCTAGGCTGTGTACCTAGACTGTCTACCTAGGCTGTGTACCTAGGCTGTGTACCTAGGCTGTAACAGAGTATCAGGACTGTTGGAGTGTTGTATTGTAATAAAGAAGTTACCTCTACAAGTGTCTCCGGAACCCATTACACGTGGATACCGAAACATGCAAATAAGAAACATTGACAACTGCAAAAAAGTAGATGGGCTTCGGCAAGGGAACATCACTGGACTGCATTGGAGTGGCATCCAAAGTAGAGCACACATCACCAAGAGGATGACCACCACAGAGATTCGAGTTGTGAGATTAGTTCGTGTGTAGTTGATAGATGGATCGTCACATAGCTCGAGTGAGGAGGCTGAGGAGTCCTGATCCAGTAGTGGGTACAAATAAAACACATTCCTCCTGCGGAGGGAGCGGGTAGGAACGTTGGGTTGCTCGGTCAATGGCCAACTGTGAGGGCCGGGCACAAGCCGTCGTGAGTAGGTTAAACGTTGAGTTTTATAAGGGCACCACGGGGTGACCAGCCCCTCCCCACCCAGCCCCACCCCACCCTCCCCACCCAGCCCCTCCCCACCCTCCCCTCCCCACCCAGCCCCTCCCCACCCTCCCCTCCCCACCCAGCCCCACCCCTCCCATTTTTGGATGCACGATGGACAGACACAATCATCCCCTGTGGGCTGGTGGAACCAGGTGGTTCCTACCGGTAATACCGACTGATTTTGTACATTAATTGCTCTGAGGAATACACGTCGTCAGAAATTTGAAGAATGTTGTATCGTACACTATGGGAACCTCATTTGCCAGTAAAAATATCATAATTGTTTTTTTACCCTTCTATCTGGCAACAAAATTGACACCTTTTTACAAGGAGTCATGTTTGTATAGACCACAATACTTGTCTCGGGTGTGGACCAATCAACTTCAGGGACAGTGCATACATTATCAGAGTTATGTCTTTTGTTTGTATTATGACTGCAAGGTATTGCGGTCTATGCAAACATGACTCCTTGTAAAAAGGTGTCAGTTTTGTTGCCAGATAGAAGGGTAAAAAGCCAATTATCAATGTTGTATCGCTGAACACAAGTTGGTGTGTGTGTGTGTGCATATTTTTTGTATTTCGCTGGATTTTAGGACTTGGATGAACTGGGAGTCCCAGAAGCCAAAAAGCGACTGCTATTGAGTGGAATCGAAGAGCATGGCGTGTCCACCACGATCTCCAGCGAGACGACGCTGCAGCGCTCGTCCAGTGAAGAGACAGTCCACCTCAGCTCCGAGGACGACGACGATGACGGCATCGACACCAAGGACGGCATCCGTGCCAAAGTGTTCCCAGCGCTGCGGCCCTCTGGCAGTCATCTGTCCTCCGTCGGCAATCGGTATCGCAAAAGCAGCATTGCCAATACAATTTGCGAGCGCACGCTCGCCAAGCCGTTGACTTTCCTCGTTCTCGCAGCTGGGGAGGCAGTAGCAGCCTGGAGGTGCCCAGGAGCAAGATGCCAAGATTGTCTTCATGCTCTGACATCGAAGAAGAAGAGGGGCTGGAGTGAGAAGAGGAGGGGGGTGAGCGATAGATGGATGATGGTGGGAGGTTGTGTGGGCCATGGGTTGCACTTTGTATGAAAAGCCCTTGGGGTAAATAAGCTGGTGTCTTTCGATTGAAAGCTTTCGTGACTGCAGGGATTCATCTTCTTGGTTCTTTCAGTAAAGTCACGGTCGACAGACCTGTTCTCCACCTGAGGGCGGCTGCTTGCGTGTGGCCGAAACGTCGTGAGAATTATTTATTATGTTTTATTTTTATTATTTTATTATTTTCCTTCTACGTGACTTTACCGAAAGAACCAAGAAGATAAGCTAGTGTCGTTTCACTCGCAGTTTCAATAACTTCCTTTGAGCTTCTTTTGGTTCTTTCGGTAAAGTCACGTAGAATGGAAATAATAAAATAGTAATACTTTTTTTTTTATAAATTAATTCTCACGACGTTTCGGCCACAACGCAAGCAGCCGTCCTCAGGTGAAGAACAGGTCTGTCGAGAAGACAGTCTGTTTTTATTTATTATTATTTTATTACTTCCCTTCTACGTGACTTTACCGAAAGAACCAAGAAGATGAATCCCTGCAGTCACGAAAGCTTTAAATCGAAATTCCTTTGAGCTTGCTTGCATAGTTTTTTTTTTTCCAGAATGCAGTCAATAGAATATAAAGCAGCATCTTGGCTTTACTACCCAAGGCAGGAACTTGTCTCTTCCAAGAAGAAGTGAATGACTTGTCAGTTTGTTCCTTCTTAATTTTGGAGCTTTCGTGACTGCAGGAATTATTCTTTGGTTTTTTCGGTAAAGTCACGTCTAAAGATAAAACGTGCCGTTTAGGTCATCTGGAGTTGAAATATACAACACGTTTTGTTTCCGTGCAGAGGAGATAGCCATGTTCAGAGAAATGTGCTTTTTTGTTGTGTTGCATTTGCTCGACTGTTGAAAGATCGTTTCAAATTTGCATCTTTTGGAAGGATGAACACGAAGTGGGAAGGTTTTTGCAAAATCAGATGTTCTCATACTCCAGAAGATTGTTGTACGGGGCCTGTCTGCTCTCACCTACTTGATAACAACCCCAAAAATGCCTAAATAAAAGTTGATTTGTGACATGTTCCATTCTGCAAAGTTTTATAGACTTGCTGCTGGTAGCAGATGTAGAGAAAACAACACCTGTCTACACTTAGTGTTCATGGAACTGTCTTAAGCGTATATATGCAGTGGGTTTTTTTAAAATCCATTATATTAAGTTCACTTGCTTGCTTGCTTAGGACCGTGCAAATGTTTCGGTCGTTTTTTAACCCACTTCCCGTCATCCAATCGAGCTGACATTTTGCACACAGACTCGTTGTGCGTGACAATTTATGTTCGTGAAACATTTTTTCCCAAATTTTACACTTTTTAGGGAATTTTTTTTATAAATATTTAATTACCAATTGCTTAATGGTGGCAGGCAATCATCTGACCCATAGGTGGCAGCCATCTCAAGCCAGAGGACAAGAGGACTCTAGTCGCCACGCATATAAAGGATTTAGAGTGAAAACTTTGTTTTACGGGTTAATTTTTTGTTACAGGTAGGAACAACAGTTCCCCACCACCCACCAGGGATTATTTGTCTGTCGTGCATAGCCCCTCCCACCGTGTAGCACGCTCGCGGATTGGTTGAAGTGCGTCACGTGACCGCGAGCTTTCTGCCCAACCAAGTTCCTAGCTGGCCACTGTGAAGGAACGTGATTGTGCTGTGGATTCAGAAACCCGAGTTTGAGGGTGACGTCCGAACTGCTGATTGTTTGGGTGCTGACCACTGGTGAAGTACCCGTCTGGTCACTGTCTGCATCTTGGAGTGGATTGAACAAGGGCTGTTGATATTATTGAGCTTTGATTAAAAGCCAAAAACCTTTAAAGTACAATTTGAGGAATTGTTTTTCTGGATAAACCACTCGGAAAAAATATATCCAATGTTTGAGTTTGCATACGGAGCCCAAAACCACGTGTACGTTTTGCAATGTGCTTTATATTTTGTAGCAATCACTGCCTTTCATGTAAACTGGTACCAGGTGCATACAGCGCATGGGAACGTTCAATTCGAATGTGCAATTCCCTGGAATAGCTACAGTAGTGATTTGTTTACACAAGTTTGACAATAAAAAAAACTCTCTTTGAACCGTTAACACGATCTTTTCTGACGGTGTGTTTTTTAATCCAACGTGGCGCGATAGAAATATTTTATTTGCCTTCGTACACGGGTTGATATTGACGGAGCACAGGCGAGTATCACTTTGACGCTGTGGTGGATTGAGAGCAGATATTTGCGTCGGGGGTAGCTGAGCGAATCGCCGCGTGGTAATGATGCCTCCATATGTGTCAACCGGGATGTTCTGTTCTGGATCGCAAACAACAAAGCACCTAACACTCACACACACACAGACTCCTACACACACCTAACACTCACACACACCTAACACTCACACACACCTAACACTCACACACACCTACACACTCACACACACCTAACACTCACACACACCTAACACTCACACACACCTAACACTCACACACACACACACCTAACACTCACACACACCTAACACTCACACACACCTAACACTCACACACACCTAACACTCACACACACCTAACACTCACACACACCTAACACTCACTCACACCTAACACTCACACACACCTAACACTCACACACACCTAACACTCACACACCTAACACACACACCTAACACTCACACACACCTAACACTCACACCTAACACTCACTCACACCTAACACTCACACACACCTAACACTCACACACACCTAACACACACACACACCTAACACTCACACCTAACACTCACTCACACCTAACACTCACACACACCTAACACTCACACACACCTAACACTCACACACACCTAACACTCACACACACCTAACACACACACCTAACACTCACACACACCTAACACTCACACACCTAACACTCACACACACCTAACACTCACACACACCTAACACTCACACACACCTAACACTCACACACCTAACACTCACACACACCTAACACACACACACACCTAACACTCACACACACCTAACACACACACACACCTAACACTCACACACACCTAACACTCACACACACCTAACACACACACCTAACACTCACACACCTAACACACACACACACCTAACACTCACACACACCTAACACACACACCTAACACACACACACCTAACACTCACACAGGTGACTGATGGATGAGCGGGAGCGGCGCTTTGTAAACTCGCCTTCATCGTCTCCCTCGCCGACTCGCCGAGTGTTTGTGTTGTTGTTGTTGTTGGAAACGTCCCGACGTCAGATTGAAGCTTGGACGGGCGAGCCAAGGGAAGCTCCAGCAGCGGAAGAAACTCGTCACGTTGCAGACACCGAGTGACGCGTACCACGTGACAGAGACGCCAACTCCCACGTGCCCTTGAATGCCCCTTCTCGGTTCAAGCGGCGCCCGTTCTGCACGCACAAAAGTGTGATTTTGATGATGAACTAAGGAGCAACGAATAAATAAAACCCGGACGACGCCGTGGCAAATCGGAGTTCTGTCTGCTGCCAATTCTCGTCGGCATCTCTCGCGCAACGCGGACCGCACTGCTCGCGTTCCTCGCCCGTGCCGGCCACACGGTTGATATCGGCAACAACGACGGAGCGAGACACGGAGCGAGATAAAATAGCCGCCTCCTATAATTTACGCTTCAACTAAAAAACAAGTATAACCCGTAAAAACAAAGTTTTTCACTCTAAATCCTTTATATGCGTGGCGGCTAGAGTCCTCTCATCCTCTGGCTTGAGATGACTGCCACCTATGGGTCAGATGATTGTATGCCACCATTAAGCAATTGGTAATTAAATATATTTTGTCCTAAAAAGTGTAAAATTTTGGAAAAAAAATTTCACGAAAATAAATTGTCACGCACAACGAGTCTGTGTGCAAAATGTCAGCTCGATTGGATCACGGGAAGTGGGTTAAAAAACGACCGAAAGATTTGCACGGTCGTAAGCGCGCAAGCGAACTTAATACAAGTACAAGTATAACTCGTAAAACAAAGTTTTTCACTAACAGGTCCCTGCGGGGTGGGCTGGTAGGAACGAATAACCAAATAATATAAACATAATGTATTGTTACACTTGTTTAGCCAGAAAAGCCTCACTGAGTCTAAAGGTTTTTGTAGGGTCCTGCCAAGTGTTTGCAGTAGGGGGCGATGTTGCTACACATAATCGGACGGACGGACGATATAATCTATTGTAGGCTGGTTCACTTCGTTCCTACCAGTATAAATCCTTTATATGCGTGGCGGCTAGAGTCCTCTCGTCCTCTGGCTTGAGATGGCTGCCACCTATGGGTCAGATGATTGCATTGCACCATTAAGCAATTGGTAATTAAATATATTTTTGTCCTAAAAAGTGTGTGTCAGTGTGTGTGTCAGGCTGTGTGTCAGTGTGGCGAGGAGTGGTGGTGCAGCGGTTAGCGCGCTGCACTACGAACCCGGATCCCCGAGTTATATTCCCGCTCACGGCCAAAACCAGCGACGATTACCTGAACCGGCACTGCGCCTCCCCCGGGTCGACTCAGCCTCAAATGAGTACCTGGTGCGGTGTGTAAACATCGCCACTGGGGAGATAAAGGCGGCCGGGCGTGGTGCTGGCCTCCCACCCCCTCCTCCACCGTTCCGGCCTTATAGGTGCTCGCTAACAGCACTTGCCCCAACAGCCTGTGCAGGCTACACGGGTGATCTTTGTCTTTGTCTTTGGCGCGCGCCCTCGTTGCCTGCCCTCTCCTACATGATCAGCGTCGTATTGCGCCTTTGGGCGTCATCTGGTCCAACACCATGTGAGACTAGGCTCTAAGGAAAGCTGTCTCGGGTGTGGACCAATCAACTTCAAGGACAGTGCATACATTATCAGAGTTATGTCTTTTGTTTGTATTACGGGGCGCTCTCCGCCGCCGCCCTGCGGGGGGGCTCCCGCGGACGGCCGTGCGAGCCGCTCCTCCGCCCTCCTGCCGCCTCCGCTGCCTCCGCTACCGCCGCCGGCTCGCTCCATGGCAGATCGCTGCGGCTTCTTGTTGCTGTTGAGGGTGGTGATGCAGCGAGAACAGCTCCCTGTATCATCACAACCATCACCAACCATCACCAACCATCACCACCATCACCACCACCCATCACCACCACCACCATCACCACCTCCACCACCACCACCACAACCATCACCACCACCATCACAACCATCACCAACCATCACCAACCATCTCCACCATCACCACCACCATCACCAACCATCACCACCATCACCAACCATCTCCACCATCACCACCACCATCACAACCATCACCACCATCACCACCACCATCACCACCATCACCACCACCATCACAACCATCACCACCACCATCACAACCATCACCAACCATCACCACCATCACCACCACCACCACCATCACCACCACCATCACCACCATCACCACCACCACCACCACCAACCATCACCACCACCACCACCATCACCACCATCACCACCACCATCACCACCATCACCACCACCACCACCATCACCACCATCACAACCACCATCACCACCATCACCACCATCACAACCATCACCACCATCACCACCACCATCACCACCATCACCACCACCATCACCACCACCATCACCACCTTAATTACCAGGCTACAGTCTACATTATAGACTGTCAGTACACTCACCCAGCTTAATTAGCACCACCACCCCCACACCACCACCCCCCCCCCCACCACCACCCCCCCCACCACCACCCCCCCACCACCACCCAACCCCCCCCACCGCCACCCCCCCCCACCACCCCACCACCCAACCCCACCACCCAACCCCCCCATATGCGGTTTGACGTCACTGAGACTCACAGAGCCAGACTGAGGCTCCCACAGGGTTCAGTGTTAATCACCGAGACTCACAGAGCCAGACTGAGGCTCCCACAGGGTTCAGTGTTAATCACCGAGACTCACAGAGCCAGACTGAGGCTCCCACAGGGTTCAGTGTTAATCACCGAGACTCACAGAGCCAGACTGAGGCTCCCACAGGGTTCAGTGTTAATCACCGAGACTCACAGAGCCAGACTGAGGCTCCCACAGGGTTCAGTGTTAATCACCGAGACTCACAGAGCCAGACTGAGGCTCCCACAGGGTTCAGTGTTAATCACTGAGACTCACAGAGCCAGACTGAGGCTCCCACAGGGTTCAGTGTTAATCACCGAGACTCACAGAGCCAGACTGAGGCTCCCACAGGGTTCAGTGTTAATCACTGAGACTCACAGAGCCAGACTGAGGCTCCCACAGGGTTCAGTGTTAATCACCGAGACTCACAGAGCCAGACTGAGGCTCCCACAGGGTTCAGTGTTAATCACTGAGACTCACAGAGCCAGACTGAGGCTCCCACAGGGTTCAGTGTTAATCACCGAGACTCACAGAGCCAGACTGAGGCTCCCACAGGGTTCAGTGTTAATCACTGAGACTCACAGAGCCAGACTGAGCTCCCACAGGTTCAGTGTCAATCACTGAGACTCACAGAGCCAGACTGAGGCTCCCACAAGGTTCAGTGTCAATCACTGAGACTCACAGAGCCAGACTGAGGCTCCCACAAGGTTCAGTGTCAATCACTGAGACTCACAGAGCCAGACTGAGGCTCCCACAAGGTTCAGTGTCAATCACTGAGACTCACAGAGCCAGACTGAGGCTCCCACAAGGTTCAGTGTCAATCACTGAGACTCACAGAGCCAGACTGAGGCTCCCACAGGGTTCAGTGTCAATCACTGAGACTCACAGAGCCAGACTGAGGCTCCCACAGGGTTCAGTGTCAATCACTGAGACTCACAGAGCCAAACTGAGGCTCCCACAAGGTTCAGTGTCAATCACTGAGACTCACAGAGCCAGACTGAGGCTCCCACAGGGTTCAGTGTCAATCACTGAGACTCACAGAGCCAGACTGAGGCTCCCACAGGGTTCAGTGTAATCACTGAGACTCACATAGCCAGACTGAGGCTCCCACAGGGTTCAGTGTTAATCACTGAGACTCACAGAGCCAGACTGAGGCTCCCACAGGGTTCAGTGTTAATCACTGAGACTCACATAGCCAGACTGAGGCTCCCACAGGGTTCAGTGTTAATCACTGAGACTCACAGAGCCAGACTGAGGCTCCCACAGGGTTCAGTGTCAATCACTGAGACTCACAGAGCCAGACTAAGGCTCCCACAGGGTTCAGTGTCAATCACTGAGACTCACAGAGCCAGACTAGGCTCCCACAGGGTTCAGTGTCAATCACCGAGACTCACAGAGCCAGACTGAGGCTCCCACAGGGTTCAGTGTCAATCACCGAGACTCACAGAGCCAGACTGAGGCTCCCACAGGGTTCAGTGTCAATCACCGAGACTCACGGTGTGATGTGTTGTATTCTCTACATCGTGTTTTTCTCTCTCTGTGTGATGTGATCTCTGTGTGGTGTGATGTGTTGTTCTCTGTGTGTGTGTTGTATTCTCTCTCTCTCTCTGTGTGTGATGTGTTGTATTCTCTCTCTGTGTGTGTGATGTGATGTGTGTGATGTGTTGTATTCTACATCGTGTTTTCCTCTCTCTCTATCTGTGTGTGATGCGAATGGTCAAATGACGCGACCCCATCTCTCTCCATATCTTGCTGTGTGTATGTGACGTCCTCTCTCTCAATCTCTCTATGAGTCTCTGTGGGTCCCTGTGTCTCTGTGGGACTCTATGGGTCTCTGTGTGTCTCTGTGGGTCTCTGTGGGGGTCTCTGCGTGTCTTTGTGTGTCTCTGTGTGTCTCTGTGGGTCTCTGTGTGTCTCTGTGGGGGTCTCTGTGTGTCTCTGTGGGGGTCTCTGTGCGTCTCTGTGGGTCTCTGTGAGTCTCTGTGAGTCTCTGCGTGTCTCTTGCTTGTCTGCAGGGAATGTTGCCGTTTGCAGAGTCGTCAAACTATCCAGTCTCCATCCACTTCGATTCCCCAGGGCGGTGAGGATACACTCACCCACTCACCCACCCACTTACCCACTTACCCACTCACTCACCCACTTACTCACCCAGCCACTCACCCACTTACTCACTCACCGTCCCACTCACCACTCACCATCCTTACCTCCAACACTCACCCTGACACCCCCCCCGTGTCTCCTCCCCGTGTCTCTCCGTGTCTCCTCACCGTGTCTCCCCGTGTCTCCCCGTGTCTCCTCACCGTGTCTCCCCGTGTCTCCTTGTGTCTCCCCGTGTCTCCTTGTGTCTCCCCGTGTCTCCTTGTGTCTCCCCGTGTCTCCCCGTGTCTCCTCCCCGGGTCTCCCCGTGTCTCCTCACCGTGTCTCCCCCGTGTCTCCTCACCGTGTCTCCCCGTGTCTCCTCCCCGTGTCTCCCCGTGTCTCCTCACCGTGTCTCCCCGTGTCCCCCCGTGTCTCCCCGTGTCCCCCCGTGTCTCCCCGTGTCTCCCCGTGTCCCAGGTGTCAGGAGGACGTGGATGGTTTTGACGACACGGACTCGTTCATGAACGCCATCAACATGACTCACGTGGAGGAGGTGATGGTGGTGATGGTGATGGTGTGTGCAGGGTGGTGGTGATGGTGGTAGTGATGGTGGTGGTGCCGCTACAACATCTATGGAGGAACCTGGAGGAAAAAAGGTTTGTGTGTTTGTCACTGTGTGTGTGTCACTGTGTGTGTGTCACTGTGTTTGTGTGTCACTGTGTGTGTGTGTCACTGTGTGTGTGTCACTGTGTGTGTGTCACTGTGTGTGTATGTCACTGTGTGTGTGTGTCACTGTGTTTGTGTGTCACTGTGTGTGTGTGTCACTGTGTGTGTGTCACTGTGTGTGTGTCACTGTGTGTGTGTTTGTCACTGTGTGTGTGTCACTGTGTGTGTCACTGTGTGTGTGTGTCACTGTGTGTGTGTCACTGTGTGTGTGTGTGTCACCGTGTGTGTGTGTGTCACTGTGTGTGTGTCACTGTGTGTGTGTGTCACTGTTTGTGTGTCACTGTGTGTGCGTCACTGTGTGTGTGTGTCACTGTGTGTGTGTGTCACTGTGTGTGTGTCACTGTGTGTGTGTGTGTCACTGTGTGTGTGTCACTGTGTGTGTGTGTCACTGTGTTTATGTGTCACTGTGTGTGTGTCACTGTGTGTGTGTGTCACTGTGTTTGTGTCACTGTGTGTGTGCGCGTCACTGTGTGCATGTCACTGTGTGTCACTGTTTGTGTGTCACTGTGTGTGTGTCACTGTGTGTGTGTGTGTCACTGTGTGTGTGTGTCACTGTGTGTGTGTGTGTGTCACTGTGTTTGTGTGTCACTGTGTGTGTGTGTGTCACTGTGTGTGTGTATCTCTGTGTTTGTGCCACTGTGTGTGTGCGCGTCACTGTGTGTGTGTCACTGTGTGTCACTGTTTGTGTGTCACTGTGTGTGTGTGTCACTGTGTGTGTGTGTGTCACTGTGTGTGTGTGTCACTGTGTGTGTCACTGTGTGTGTGTGTCACTGTGTGTGTGTCACTGTGTTTGTGTCACTGTGTGTGTGCGCGTCACTGTGTGTGTGTCACTGTGTGTGTGTGTCACTGTTTGTGTGTCACTGTGTGTGTGTGTCACTGTGTGTGTGTGTGTCACTGTGTGTGTGTCACTGTGTGTGTGTCACTGTGTGTGTGTCACTGTGTGTGTCACTGTGTGTGTGTGTGTCACTGTGTGTGTGTGTCACTGTGTGTGTGTCACTGTGTGTGTCACTGTGTGTGTGTGTGTCACTGTGTGTGTGTGTGTCACTGTGTGTGTGTGTCACTGTGTGTGTGTGTGTCACTGTGTGTGTGTTACTGTGTGTGTGTGTCACTGTGTGTGTCACCGTGTGTGTGTGTGTCACTGTGTGTGTCACTGTGTGTGTGTCACTGTGTGTGTGTGTGTCACTGTGTGTGTGTGTCACTGTGTGTGTGTAGGTCTCGATGTGTCTCTTTGGGCCTCTGTGGGTCTCTTTGGGGGTCTCTGTGTGACTCTATGGGTCTTTGTGGGTCTCTGTGGGTCTCTGTGTCTCTGTAGGACTCTATGGGTCTCTGTGGGTCTCTATGGGTCTCTGTGGGTCTCTGTGTCTCTGTGGGGGTCTCTGTGGATCTCTGTGGGTCTCTGTGTGTCTCCGTGGGTCTCTGTGGGTCTCTGTGGATGTCTGTGTGTCTCTGTTGGGGTCTCTGTGGGTCTCTGTGTGTCTCTGTGGGTCTCTGTAAGTCTTTGTGGGGGTCGCTGTGGGTCTCTGTGTCTCTCTGTGTGTCTCTGTGGGTCTCTGTGTGTCTCTGTGTGTCTCTGTGTGTCTCTGTGGGGGTGTCTGTGTGTCTCTGTGGATCTCTGTGTGTCTCTGTGGGGGTCTCTGTTGGTTTCTGTGTGTCTCTGTGGGTCTCTGTGGGTCTCTGTGTGTCTCTGCGTGTCTCTGTGTGTCTCCACATGTCTCCACATGTATCTGTGCGTCTCTGTGTGTCTCTGTGTGTCTCCGCGTGTCTCTGTGTGTCTCCGTGTGCCTCTGTGTGTCTCTGTGTGTTTCCGTGTGCCTCTGTGTGTCTCCATGTGTCTCTGTGTGTCTCTGTGTGTCTCTGTGTGTCTCTGTGTGTCTCTTGCTTGTCTGCAGGGAATGTTGCCGTTTGCAGAGTCGTCAAACTACCCAGTCTCCATCCAATTCGATTCCCCAGGGCGGTGAGGAAACGCTCACCCACTCACCCACTCACCCACTCACTCACTCACCCACTCACCCAGCCACTCACTCACCCACTTACCCACCCACTAACCCACCCACTCACCCACTCACTCACCCAGCCACTTACTCACCCACTTACCCACCCACTAACCCACCCACTCACCCACTCACTCACCCAGCCACTTACTCACCCACTTACCCACCCACTCACCCACTCACCCATCCACTTACCCACTCACTCACCCACTCACCCACCCACTCACTCACCCACTTACCCACTCACTTACCCACCCACTCACCCACTCACTCATTCACCCACTCACTCACCCACCCTCTCACCACCCACTCACCACCCCACTCACCTCCCACTCACCACTCACCCTGACACCCCCCCCCCCGTGTCTCTCCCCCGTGTCTCCTCCCCGTGTCTCCCCGTGTCTCCCCAGTGTCTCCCCAGTGTCTCCTCCCCGTGTCTCCTCCCCGTGTCTCCTCCCCGTGTCTCCTCCCCGTGTCTCCCCGTGTCTCCTCCCCGTGTCTCCCCGTGTCTCCTCCCCGTGTCTCCTCCCCGTGTCTCCCCGTGTCTCCCCGTGTCTCCTCACCGTGTCTCCCCGTGTCTCCCCGTGTCTCCTCCCCGTGTCTCCCCGTGTCTCCCGTGTCTCCCCAGTGTCTCCCCGTGTCTCCTCCCCGTGTCTCCCCGTGTCTCCCCGTGTCTCCTCCCCGTGTCTCCCCGTGTCTCCCCGTGTCTTACCGTGTCTCACCGTGTCTCCCCGTGTCTCCCCGTGTCTCCCCGTGTCTCCTCCCCGTGTCTCCCCGTGTCTCCCCAGTGTCTCCCCGTGTCTCCCCGTGTCTCCCCGTGTCTCCCCGTGTCTCCTCCCCGTGTCTCCTCCCCGTGTCTCCTCCCCGTGTCTCCCCGTGTCTCCTCACCATGTCTCCCCGTGTCTCCCCGTGTCTCCCCGTGTCCCCCCGTGTCTCCCCGTGTCTCCTCACCGTGTCTCCCAGTGTCTCCCCGTGTCTCCCTGTGTCTCCCCGTGTCTCCCCGTGTCTCCTCCCCGTGTCTCCTCCCCGTGTCTCCCCAGTGTCTCCCCGTGTCTCCCTGTGTCTCCCGGTGTCTCCCCGTGTCTCCTCCCCGTGTCTCCCCGTGTCTCCCCAGTGTCTCCCCGTGTCTCCCTGTGTCCCCCCGTGTCTCCCCGTGTCTCCTCACCGTGTCTCCCCGCGTCTCCCCGTGTCTCCCCGTGTCTCCCTGTGTCCCCCCGTGTCTCCCCGTGTCTCCTCACCGTGTCTCCCTGTGTCTCCCCGTGTGCCCCCGTGTCTCCCCGTGTCTCCCCGTGTCTCCCCGTGTCTCCTCCCCGTGTCTCCCCGTGTCTCCCCAGTGTCTCCCCAGTGTCTCCTCCCCGTGTCTCCTCCCCGTGTCTCCTCCCCGTGTCTCCCCGTGTCTCCTCCCCGTGTCTCCCCGTGTCTCCCCGTGTCTCCTCCCCGTGTCTCCCCGTGTCTCCCCGTGTCTCCTCACCGTGTCTCCCCGTGTCTCCCCGTGTCTCCTCCCCGTGTCTCCCCGTGTCTCCCCGTGTCTCCCCAGTGTCTCCCCGTGTCTCCTCCCCGTGTCTCCCCGTGTCTCCCCGTGTCTCCTCCCCGTGTCTCCCCGTGTCTCCCCGTGTCTTACCGTGTCTCACTGTGTCTCCCCGTGTCTCCCCGTGTCTCCCCGTGTCTCCTCCCCGTGTCTCCCCGTGTCTCCCCAGTGTCTCCCCGTGTCTCCCCGTGTCTCCCCGTGTCTCCCCGTGTCTCCTCCCCGTGTCTCCTCCCCGTGTCTCCTCCCCGTGTCTCCCCGTGTCTCCTCACCATGTCTCCCCGTGTCTCCCCGTGTCTCCCCGTGTCCCCCCGTGTCTCCCCGTGTCTCCTCACCGTGTCTCCCCAGTGTCTCCCCGTGTCTCCCTGTGTCTCCCCGTGTCTCCCCGTGTCTCCTCCCCGTGTCTCCTCCCCGTGTCTCCCCAGTGTCTCCCCGTGTCTCCCTGTGTCTCCCGGTGTCTCCCCGTGTCTCCTCCCCGTGTCTCCCCGTGTCTCCCCAGTGTCTCCCCGTGTCTCCCTGTGTCCCCCCGTGTCTCCCCGTGTCTCCTCACCGTGTCTCCCCGCGTCTCCCCGTGTCTCCCCGTGTCTCCCTGTGTCCCCCCGTGTCTCCCCGTGTCTCCTCACCGTGTCTCCCCGTGTCTCCCCGTGTCCCCCCGTGTCTCCCCGTGTCTCCCCGTGTCTCCCCGTGTCTCCTCCCCGTGTCTCCCCGTGTCCCAGGTGTCAGGAGGACGTGGATGGTTTTGACGACACGGACTCGTTCATGAACGCCATCGACATGACTCACGTGGAGGAGGTGATGGTGGTGATGGTGGTGGTGGTGATGGTGGTGATAGTGGTGATGGTGGTGGTGGTGATTGTGGTGATGGTGGTGGTGATGAGGGTGATGATGGTGGTGATGGTGATGGTGGTGATGGTGGTGGTGATGGTGGTGATGGTTGTGGTGGTGATGGTGGTGATAGTGGTGATGGTGGTGGTGATAGTGGTGGAGGTGGTGGTGATGGTGGTGGTGATGGTGGTGGTGGTGATGGTGATGGTGGTGATGGTGGTGATGGTGGTGGTGATGGTGGTGATGGTTGTGGTGGTGATGGTGGTGATAGTGGTGGTGGTGATGGTGGTGGTGATGGTGGTGGTGATGGTGGTGATGGTGATGGTGGTGGTGATGGTGATGGTGGTGATGGTGATGGTGGTGATGGTGGTGTTGGTGATGGTGGTGGTGATGGTGGTGTGTGCAGGGTGGTGGTGATGGTGGTGGTGATGATGGTGGTGGTGATGGTGGTGGTGATGGTGATGATGGTGGTGGTGTGTGCAGGGTGGTGGTGATGGTGGTGGTGATGGTGGTGGTGGTGATGATGGTGGTGATGGTGATGATGGTGGTGGTGTGTGCAGGGTGGTGATGATGGTGGTGATGGTGATGGTGGTAGTGATGGTGGTGGTGCCGCTACAACATCTATGGACGAACCTGGAAGAAACAAGGTTTGTGTGTGTGTCACTGTGTGTGTGTGTCACTGTGTGTGTGTGTCACTGTGTGTGTGTGTCACTGTGTTTGTGTGTCACTGTGTGTGTGTGTCACTGTGTGTGTGTGTCACTGTGTGTGTGTCACTGTGTGTGTGTGTCACTGTGTGTGTCACTGTGTGTGTGTGTCACTGTGTGTGTGTGTGTGTCACTGTGTGTGTGTGTCACTGTGTGTGTGTGTCACTGTGTGTGTGTGTCACTGTGTGTGTGTAGGTCTCGATGTGTCTTTTTGGGTCTCTGTGGGTCTCTTTGGGGGTCTCTGTGGGTCTCTGTGTGTCTCTGTGTGTCTCTGTGGGTCTCTCTGTGGGTATCTGTGGGTCTCTGTGTGACTCTATGGGTCTCTGTGGGTCTCTGAGGGTCTCTGTGGGTCTCTGTGTGTCTCTGTGGGTCTCTGTGGGTCTCTATGAGTCTCTGTGGGTCTCTGTGTCTCTGTGGGACTCTATGGGTGTCTGTGGGGGTCTCTGTGTGTCTCTGTGGGTCTCTGTGGGGTTCTCTGTGGGTCTCTGTGTGTCTCTGTGCGTCTCTGTGAGTCTTTGTGGGGGTCTCTGTGGGTGTCTGTGTCTCTCTGTGTGTCTCTGTGGGTCTCTGTGTGTCTCTGCGTGTCTCTGCGTGTCTCTGCGTGTCTCTGTTTGTCTCTGTGAGTCTCTGTGTTTCTCTGTGTGTCTCTATGAGTCTCTGTGTGTCTCTGTGTCTCTGTGGGTCTCTCTGTCTGTCTCTGTGTGTCTCTGTAAATCTCTGTGGATCTATGTGTGTCTCTGCATGTATCTGTGGGTCTCCGTGTCTCTCCACTCTGTCTCTGTGTGTTTCCGTGTCTCTCTGTGTCTCTGTGTGTCTCTGTGTGTCTGTGTGTCTCTGCGTGTCTCTGTGTGTCTCCACATGTCCCCACATGTATCTGTGTGTCTCTGTGTGTCTCTGCGTGTCTCTGTGTGTCTCTGTGTGTCTCTGTGTGTCTCCGCATGTATCTGTGTGTCTCTGTGAGTCTCTGTGTGTCTCTGTGTGTCTCTGTGAATCTCTGTGTGTCTCTTTGGGTCTCTGTGTGTCTCTGTGTGTCTCTATGGGTCTCTGTGTGTCTCTGTGTGTCTCTGTGTGTCTCCGCATGTATCTGTGTGTCTCTGTGAGTCTCTGTGGGTCTCTGTGGGTCTCTGTGGTTCTCTGTGTGTCTCTGCGTGTCTCTGCGGGTCTCTGCGTGTTTCTGCGTGTCTCTGCGTGTCTCTGTTTGTCTCTGTGAGTCTCTGTGTTTCTCTGTGTGTCTCTATGAGTCTCTGTGTGTCTCTGTGTCTCTGTGGGTCTCTCTGTCTGTCTCTGTGTGTCTCTGTGAATCTCTGTGGATCTATGTGTGTCTCTGCATGTATCTGTGGGTCTCCGTGTCTCTCCACTCTGTCTCTGTGTGTTTCCGTGTCTATCTGTGTTTCTGTGTGTCTCTGTGTGTCTCTGTGTGTCTCTGCGTGTCTCTGCGTGTCTCTGCGTGTCTCCACATGTCCCCACATGTATCTGTGTGTCTCTGTGTGTCTCTGTGTGTCTCTGTGTGTCTCCGCATGTATCTGTGTGTCTCTGTGAGTCTCTGTGTGTCTCTGTGTGTCTCTGTGAATCTCTGTGTGTCTCTATGGGTCTCTGTGTGTCTCTGTGTGTCTCTATGGGTCTCTGTGTGTCTCTGTGTGTCTCTGTGGGTCTCTGTGGGTCTCTGTGGTTCTCTGTGTGTCTCTGCGTGTCTCTGTGGGTCTCTGCGTGTCTCTGTGTGTCTCTGCGTGTCTCTTGCTTGTCTGCAGGGAATGTTGCCGTTTGCAGAGTCGTCAAACTATCCAGTCTCCATCCACTTCGATTCCCCAGGGCGGTGAGGATACACTCACCCACTCACCCACTCACCCACCCACTCACCCACCCACCCACTCACCCACTCACTCACCCACCCACCCACTCACCCACTCACCCAGCCACTCACCCACTCACCCAGCCACTCACCCACCCACTCACTCACCCACCCACCCACTCACCCACTCACCCAGCCACTCACCCACTCACCCATCCACTCACTCACCCACTTACCCACCCACTCACTCACCCACCCACTCACCCACTCACTCACCCACCCACCCACTCACCCACCCACTCACTTCCCCACTCACCATCTCACTCACCATCCCACACACCCACTCACTCACCCACTTACCCACTCACTCACCCACCCACTCACCCACTCACTCATCCACCCACTCACCCACCTACCCACTCACTCACCCACCCACCCACTCACCACCCCACTCACCTCCCACTCACCCTCCCACTCACCATTCCACTCACCCCCCACTCACCTCTCACCATCCTTACCTCCAACACTCACCCTGACACCCCCCCCCGTGTCTCCCCGTGTCTCCCTGTGTCTCCTCCTCGTGTCTCCCCGTGTCTCCCCGTGTCTCCCCTCGTGTCTCCTCCCCGTGTCTCCTCCCCTTGTCTCCCCTCGTGTCTCCTCCCCGTGTCTCCCCCGTGTCCCTCCGTGTCTCCCCCGTGTCTCCCCGTGTCTCCCCGTGTCTCCCCGTGTCTCCCCGTGTCCCCGCGTGTCTCACCGTGTCTCCCCGTGTCTCCCCGTGTCCCAGGTGTCAGGAGGACGTGGATGGTTTTGATGACACGGACTCGTTCATGTTCGCCATCGACATGACTCACGTGGAGGAGGTGATGGTGGTGATGGTGGTGGTGGTGATGGTGATGGTGGTGATGGTGGTGATGGTGATGATGGTGATGGTGGTGTTGGTGGTGATGGTGGTGATGGTGATGATGATGGTGGTGATGATGGTGGTGGTGGTGATGGTGGTGATGGTGATGGTGCTGATGGTGATGGTGGTGATGGTGATGGTGGTGTTGGTGGTGATGGTGGTGATGGTGGTAATGGTGGTGGTGATGGTGGTGATGATGATGATGGTGGTGATGGTGATGGTGGTGGTAGTGATGGTGGTGGTGATGGTGGTGATGATGGTGGTGATGGTGGTGATGGTGGTGGTGATGGTGGTGATGGTGGTGATGGTGGTGGTGATGGTGCTGATGATGATGATGGTGGTGATGGTGGTGATGGTGGTGATGGTGGTGATAGTGGCGATAGTGGTGATGGTGGTGATGGTGGCGATGGTGGTGATGGTGGTGGTGATGGTGATGATGGTCGTGACGATGGTGGTGGTGGTGGTGATGGTGGTGATGGTGGTGATGGTGATGTTGGTGTTGGTGATGGTGGTGATGGTGGTGATGGAGGTGGTGGTGGTGATGGTGGTGGTGGTGTTGATGGAGGTGGTGGTGGTGGAGGTGATGGTGATGGTGGTGGTGGTGATGATGGTGGTGTGTGCAAGGTGGTGGTGATGGTGATGGTGGTGACGGTGGTGGTGTGTGCAGGGTGGTGGTGATGGTGGTGATAGTGATGGTGGTGATGGTGGTGGTGCCGCTACAACATCTATGGAGGAACCTGGAGGAAAAAAGGTTTGTGTGTGTGTGTCACTGTGTGTGTGTGTCACTGTGTGTCACTGTGTGTGTGTCACTGTGTGTGTGTTTGTCATTGTGTGTGTGTTTGTCACTGTGTGTGTGTCACTGTGTGTGTGTCACTTTGTGTGTGTGTCACTGTGTGTGTGTCACTGTGTGTGTGTGTGTCACTGTGTGTGTGTGTGTCACTGTGTGTGTGTGTCACTGTGTGTGTGTGTCACTGTGTTTGTGTGTCACTGTGTGTGTGTGTCACTGTGTGTGTGTGTCACTGGGTGTGTGTCACTGTGTGTGTGTCACTGTGTGTGTGTCACTGTCCGGCAAAACAACCTCCTACCTCCTCGCGGTGCCGGACAGGCAACACTGTCGTGGGCAGTGCTGTGGGGGGAGGGCGAATGCCCATTGGCCTCTCCCCTCATGGCATCTGTGTCCACCACAGTGGCTAAACGGGGGCTCTGGACGGGTGCGAGGGGCTGGTAACCCCTCCACCTTCAATTAACCACCACTAAACTACGAACTAACCATAAACCTGTAACTAATAAGCTTGTGCCGGAGGCCCCGGGGGGTCAGGCTTTTATGACGTCTCCTGGCCAAACCCCATTTGGCGGAGCCAGGAGATTGAATTTTCACCCTCGTGGCTCCTCCAGAAACAACAAAAAACCATTGCGGATGGCCACGTGGAATGTTCGAACGCTCACTGCGGAGGAGAGGCTGCCACTCCTCTGTCGGGAGCTGGACCGGTACCGCCTGGATCTCTGTGGCATTCAGGAGGTCCGGTGGACCGGTTCTGGCTCCTGCCACCATGAGGGGTGGACAGTCCTCTACTCGGGGCAGGAGACTGCCAAACAACAGGGTGTGGCTCTTCTTCTGAACAAAAGAATGAAGGGGGCGTGGCAGTGAGGTGTGGGAAGCTGTAAGCCCCAGGATACTTTGGGCTCGCCTTCCCATCAACCAGAGGCGAGGAGTGGTGGTCGTGGTTACTTATACCCCCACCGAAGACGAACATCCGTGGAGGGATGCAGGCAAAGCCGATGAGTCAGACGCTTTCTATGACCTGTCACAGGTGCTGGCTAAAGTGGCCACTCGGGACAGAGTCATCTTGTTGGGTGACTTCAATGCCCGAGTTGGTCATGATGCTGGCACCTGGTCTGGAGTGATTGGAAGGCATGGGCCAGATCAGCTCAATAATAACGGTAAGAGGCTGCTAGATTTCTGTGCAGCCCATGGGCTTGTAATTACCAACACGCTCTTCCGGCATCGGCGCATCCACACAACATCATGGATACATCTGCTGGACTACATAGTGACGGACCAGCGAATGCGAGCCCATGTCCTTGACACCAGGACCTACCGTGGAGCTGATCTGCCCTCTGACCATCGACTAGTCATCTGTAAGATGCGCCTGCCTTTCTTCCACTCCGGTGGTGGGTGTACACCCAGGATCCCATTCCAACCAAAAGTGGCCTGGTCTCAGTTAGCTGATGAAAGTTGCAAGCGAGAATTTCATCATCGCTTGCAGCTGGGGTTGGCATCGTCCCCCACTCCACCTGATGTCGAGGGTAAATGGGCGAGGTTTAAGACTGTGACTCATGCAGCTGCAATGGCTGCTTTGGGTACGCGGTCCAGACCTCCCCAGAAACCCTGGCTGACAGAGGAGGTGTTCAGGTTAATTGAGAAAAAGCGACAGGCCCACTCTCATCGCCTACAGCATCCCACGTCAGAGAATGAGGAGGTTTACCGCAGCCTTCGCTCGGAAGTTCGGAGAGCCGTAAGGCGCTGTAAGGATGGGTGGTGGTCGCGGGTTGCTGAGGAGATGGAGTCTGCCTCAGTGGCCCGTGATCACAAATCACTATTTAACTCCATCAAAAAAGTAACCTGCAGCGCCACACCTATTACCATCATTAGAGGAAAAAACGGTGATCCAATCTCCGACCCCCAGGAACAGGTTTGCAGATTTGCTGAGCATTTTTGTGAGGTCCTGGGGGAGGGAAATTCTCTCAGCCAGGAAAACATCATGGCACAAAGTGGCGATAACCCTGCTGAGACTGCGGTGCCTCAAATATTGGAAGAGGTCACCCCCTGTGAGTGGCTGGCTGAGGTGTCAGCTGTTGAGGAAGTACTGAGGGCGATCCGGAGTCTGAGACCAGGGAAGGCACCGGGCAGAGATGATCTCCCAAGCGAAATGCTGAGGGAGGGTGGCGTTTGTGCACAGACTGCCCTATATGACATCATAACAACAGTCTGGACCACTGGACGGGTTCCGCAGGACTGGAAGGATGCCCTGGTGGTCCCCCTCTTTAAGAAGGGGGACCGTACCGACTGTAACAACTACAGGGGCATCTCACTCCTCAGTGTGCCGGGTAAGGTCCTGGCAAGGATTATTCAACATCGCCTTGCTAGGCACGCTGAGGAGAGGCTTGCGGAGCCCCAATGCGGTTTCAGGAAAGGGCGGTCCTACACAGATGCCATATTTTCTGTCCGTCTGCTACAGCAGAGGTGTAGGGAATTCCAAAAAGACCTACATCTCTGCTTTATTGACCTGGTCAAGGCCTATGATACCATCAGTAGGACTGGGCTCTGGGTTGTTCTTCGTGCTTTCGGAGTCCCTGACCCTCTGCTCACGATCATTAAGGACCTTCATGATGGTGAGCGGGCCCGGGTAAAACTACGTGGCTGGGAGTCGGAGCCTTTCCCTGTACACCTTGGGGTGCGACAGGGATGTCCTCTGGCTCCCACATTATTTAACATCTATTTTGACCGCTTAGTTCATGAAGCCTTCAATAGCTGTACCGGGGGAATTTCCATTTGGTACAGATATAATGGGAGGCTGATCGATGCCCGGGTGCGATCAAGGGATGGCTCCCTATTGGTCAACCACGTTATGTATGCCGATGATTTGGTAATAGCTGCTCATTCAGAAGAGGAGTTGGAGACGCTGCTGCTGAGACTGGAGCGTGCCACTAAGAGGTGGGGCCTTACCATCAGCCCCACCAAAACTAAGCACCTGCCTGGGTATTTTGTACCATCGGACACTCCACCCCCACAACTCCCAATTGGTGATGGGGCAGTTGTGGAGAGAGTGGAGAGTTTCCCATACCTGGGCAGTGTGCTTATGACCGGCTCCAGTTTATCAGCAGAGGTCTCACTCCGAATCAGTCGAGCGGCAATATCTTTTCATCGGTTGCGTAACGCTGTGTGGAAGCTACCTGGTCTGTCGCTCCGCACGAAGCTTCAGGTCTTCTCGGCCACGGTCATTCCCTCCCTTCTCTACGCTTGCGAAACGTGGACCCTCCTAGTGGAGCATCTTCGCCGGTTGGAAACATTTAGGCTGGCCTGCCTACGATCCATCCTGGGTTTAACCAGGCTGGATTGTGTGAGGAGCTCACAAATCCTTGAAAGATCTGGGCAAAGTCCCATCAGTGAGCTCCTCCGGCAGGCAAGGCTGCGTTGGCTGGGTCATGTAGCCCGCATGCCCAGCCACCGCATGCCTAAACAGCTTTTGTTCGGCCGGATCGAGGGGGCTAGACGGGCGCGGCACGGGCTGGAGAAGAGATGGAGTGATGTGGTACAGGAGGACGTGGAGCTGAGTGGACTTGCCGATGACTGGTACCAGCGGTGTCAAGATCGGCCTCAGTGGAGGAGGCTCATGAAGGACGCTACTGGGCAGTTAGAGGCAGTCGCCCTCCAACAACAACGGAGGGCGGAGGAGCGACGCTCACAACAACGAGCGGAGCGCCGGGTGGCTAAAGCACAGCAAGTTGGTACAGTAGGGGGCACAGGTGGTGCATCAGCCAGTCATCTCGGTCATCTCGGTCAGTCGACCCGTGGCACCTGGGTCTGCCCCGTGACCTCCTGCCATCGGGCGTTCGACACTTCACGTGGCTTCAAGGTGCACTTGGCCTGGCACAAGCATCGTGGTGATGTCACCGCCACTTAGTGGCGAATGGCGGTTGTTGTTGTTGTTGTTGTGTATCTGTGTGTATGTATGTATGTGTGTGTGTCTGTGTGTGTGTCTGTGTGTCTCTGCTCACAGCTCGGGGCTCTCTTGTTGGAGGCTCCGAGCCAGCAGCAGCCCGAGGCCCACGAAGTCGTCGCAGAAGACGGCGAGCCGGAGTGAGACACTCGCTGGCAGAGACACGGCGGGAGACGCGGGGAGAGACACGGGGAGACACGGGGGGAGACGCGGGGAGAGAGACACGGGGGGAGACACGGGGGGAGACGCGGGGAGAGACACGGGGGGAGACACGGGGGGAGACGCGGGGAGAGAGACACGGGGGGAGACGCAGGGGGAGACGCGGGGAGAGAGACACGGGGGGAGACACGGGGGGAGACGCGGGGAGAGACACGGGGGGAGACACGGGGGGAGAGACACGGGGGGAGACGCGGGGAGAGACACGGGGGGAGACACGGGGGGAGACGCGGGGAGAGAGACACGGGGGGAGACGCGGGGAGAGAGACACAGGGGGAGACACGGGGGGAGACGCGGGGAGAGACGCGGGGAGAGACACGGGGGGAAACACGGGGGGAGACACGGGGGGAGACGCGGGGAGAGAGACACGGGGGAGACACAGGGGGAGACGCGGGGAGAGAGACACGGGGGGAGACACGGGGGGAGACACGGGGGGAGACACGGGGGGAGAGACACGGGGGGAGACGCGGGGAGAGACACGGGGGGAGACATGGGGGGAGAGACACGGGGGGAGACGCGTGGAGAGACGTGGGGGGAGACGCGGGGGGAGAGACACGGGGGGAGACGCGGGGAGAGACACGGGGGGAGACACGGGGGGAGACGCGGGGAGAGAGACACGGGGGGAGACACGGGGGGAGACGTGGGGAGAGAGACACGGGGCGAGACACGGGGGGAGATGCGGGGGGAGACACGGGGGGAGACACGGGGGGAGACGCGGGGAGAGAGACACGGGGGGAGATGCAGGGGAGACGCGGGGAGAGAGACACGGGGGGAGACACGGGGGGAGACGGGGGGGGAGACACGGGGGGAGACGCGGGGGGAGAGACACGGGGGGAGACACGGGGGGAGAGACACGGGGGGAGACGCAGGGAGAGACACGGGGGGAGACGCGGGGGGAGACGCGGGGAGAGAGACACGGGGGGAGACGCGGGGGGAGACGCGGGGGGAGACGCGGGGAGAGACACGGGGGGAGACGCGGGGAAAGAGACACGGGGGGAGACACGAGGGGGAGACGCGGGGGGAGACGCGGGGAGAGAGACACGGGGAGACGCGGGGAGAGAGACACGGGGAGACACAGGGGGAGACGCGGGGAGAGAGACACGGGGGGAGACACGGGGGGAGATGCGGAAGGAGAGACACGGGGGGAGACACGGGGGGAGACACGGGGGGAGACGCGGGGAGAGAGACACGGGGGGAGACGCAGGGGGAGACGCGGGGAGAGAGACACGGGGGGAGACACGGGGGGAGACGCGGGGAGAGACACGGGGGGAGACACGGGGGGAGAGACACGGGGGGAGACGCGGGGAGAGACACGGGGGGAGACACGGGGGGAGAGACACGGGGGGAGACGCGGGGAGAGACACGGGGGGAGACGCGGGGGGAGAGACACGGGGGGAGACGCGGGGAGAGACACAGGGGGAGACACGGGGGGAGACGCGGGGGAGAGAGACACGGGGGGAGACACGGGGGGAGACGCGGGGAGAGAGACACGGGGAGAGACACGGGGGGAGACGCGGGGAGAGACGCGGGGGGAGAGACACGGGGGGAGACGCGGGGAGAGACACGGTGGGAGACACGGGGGGAGACGCGGGGGGAGACACGGGGGGAGACGCGGGGAGAGACACGGGGGGAGAGACACGGGGGGAGACGCAGGGGGAGACACGGGGGGAGACGCGGGGAGAGACACGGGGGGAGAGACACGGGGGGAGACGCGGGGAGAGACACGGTGGGAGACACGGGGGGAGACGCGGGGGGAGACACGGGGGAGAGACACGGGGGGAGACACGGGGGGAGATGCGGGGGGAGACACGGGGGGAGACACGGGGGGAGAGACACGGGGGGAGACGCGGGGAGAGACACGGGGGGAGACGCGGGGGGAGAGACACGGGGGGAGACGCGGGGAGAGACACAGGGGGAGACACGGGGGGAGACACGGGGGGAGACACGGGGGGGGAGACACGGGGGGAGACGCGGGGGGAGAGACACGGGGGGAGACGCGGGGAGAGACACAGGGGGAGACACGGGGGGAGACGCGGGGGAGAGAGACACGGGGGGAGACACGGGGGGAGACGCGGGGGAGAGAGACACGGGGAGGGAGACGGGGGGAGACGCGGGGAGAGACACGGGGGGAGACACGGGGGGAGACGCGGGGAGAGAGACACGGGGAGAGACGCGGGGGGAGACGCGGGGAGAGACACGGGGGGAGACACGGGGGGAGACGCGGGGAGAGAGACACGGGGAGAGACACGGGGGGAGACGCGGGGGGAGACGCGGGGAGAGAGACACGGGGGGAGACACGGAGGGAGACACGGGGGGAGACGCGGGGAGAGAGACACGGGGGGAGATGCGGGGAGAGACACGGGGGGAGACACGGAGGGAGACACGGGGGGAGACGCGGGGAGAGAGTCACGGGGGGAGACGCAGGGGGAGACGCGGGGAGAGAGACACGGGGGGAGACACGGGGGGAGACGCGGGGAGAGACACGGGGGGAGACACGGGGGGAGAGACAGGGGGGGAGACGCGGGGAGAAACGGGGGGAGACACGGGGGGAGAGACACGGGGGGAGACGCGGGGAGAGACACGGGGGGAGACGCGGGGGGAGAGACACGGGGGGAGACGCGGGGAGAGACACGGGGGGAGACACGGGGGGAAACGCGGGGAGAGAGACACGGGGGGAGACACGGGGGGAGACGCGGGGAGAGACACGGTGGGAGACACGGGGGGAGACGCGGGGGGAGACACGGGGGGAGAGACACGGGGGGAGACGCGGGGAGACACACGGGGGGAGAGACACGGGGGGAGACGCAGGGGGAGACACGGGGGGAGACGCGGGGAGAGACACGGGGGGAGAGACACGGGGGGAGACGCGGGGAGAGACACGGTGGGAGACACGGGGGGAGACGCGGGGGGAGACACGGGGGGAGAGACACGGGGGGAGACGTGGGGAGAGACACGGGGGGAGAGACACGGGGGGAGACGCGGGGAGAGACACGGGGGGAGACACGGGGGGAGACGCGGGGAGAGAGACACGGGGGGAGACACGGGGGGAGACGCGGGGAGAGAGACACGGGGGGAGACACGGGGGGAGACGCGGGGAGAGACATGGGGGGAGACACGGGGGGAGACGCGGGGAGAGACAAGGGGGGAGACGCGGGGAGAGAGACACGGGGGGAGACGCGGGGAGAGAGACACGGGGGGAGACACGGGGAGAGAGACACGGGGGGAGACACGGGGGGAGACACGGGGGGAGACGCGGGGAGAGAGACACGGGGGGAGACACGGGGGGAGACACGGGGGGAGACACGGGGGGAGAGACACGGGGGGAGACGCGGGGGGAGAGACACGGGGGGAGACGCGGGGAGAGACACGGGGGGAGACACGGGGGGAGAGACACGGGGGGGAGACATGGGGGGAGAGACACGGGGGGAGAGACGGGGGGAGAGACACGGGGGGAGAGACACGGGGAGACGCGGGGGGAGAGACACGGGGGGAAACACGGGGGGAAAGATGCGGGGAGACGCAGGGAAACACGGGGGGAGAGACACGGGGGGAGACACGGGGGGAGACACGGGGGGAGAGACACAGGGGGAGAGACGCCGGGAGACACGGGGGGAGAGACGCGGGGAGACACGGGGAGACGGGGGGAGAGACGCGGGGAGACACGGGGAGACGCGGGGAGACACGGGGGGAGAGACACAGGGGGGAGACACGGGGAGACACGGGGGGAGAGACGGGGGAGACATGGGGGGAGACACGGGGGAACGCGGGAAGACACGGGGGGAGACACGGGGGGAGAGACGGGGGAGACACGGGGGGAGACACGGGGGGAGACACGGGAAGACACAGGGGGAGACACGGGGGGAGACACGGGGGGAGACACGGCTGTTTGTTGGAGTTATGCCTTTTCTTACGATGTAGTAGAGAATAAATTAACACTGAACCCTGTGGGAGCCTCAGTCTGGCTCTGTGAGTCTCAGTGATTGACACTGAACCCTGTGGGAGCCTTAGTCTGGCTCTGTGAGTCGCAGTGATTAACACTGAACCCTGTGGGAGCCTCAGTCTGGCTCTGTGAGCCTCAGTGATTGACACTGAACCTTGTGGGAGCCTTAGTCTGGCTCTGTGAGTCTCAGTGATTAACACTGAACCCTGTGGGAGCCTCAGTCTGGCTCTGTGAGTCTCAGTGATTGACACTGAACCTTGTGAGAGCCTCAGTCTGGCTCTGTGAGTCTCAGTGATTAACACTGAACCCTGTGGGAGCCTTAGTCTGGCTCTGTGAGTCTCAGTGATTAACACTGAACCCTGTGGGAGCCTCAGTCTGGCTCTGTGAGTCTCAGTGATTGACACTGAACCTTGTGGGAGCCTCAGTCAGGCTCTGTGAGTCTCAGTGATTGACACTGAACCCTGTGGGAGCCTCAGTCTGGCTCTGTGAGTCTCAGTGATTAACACTGAATCCTGTGGGAGCCTCAGTCTGGCTCTGTGAGTCTCAGTGATTGACACTGAACCTTGTGAGAGCCTCAGTCTGGCTCTGTGAGTCTCAGTGATTAACACTGAACCCTGTGGGAGCCTTAGTCTGGCTCTGTGAGTCTCAGTGATTAACACTGAACCCTGTGGGAGCCTCAGTCTGGCTCTGTGAGTCTCAGTGATTGACACTGAACCTTGTGGGAGCCTCAGTCAGGCTCTGTGAGTCTCAGTGATTGACACTGAACCCTGTGGGAGCCTCAGTCTGGCTCTGTGAGTCTCAGTGATTAACACTGAACCGTGTGGGAGCCTCTGTCTGGCTCTGTGAGTCTCAGTGATTGACACTGAACCTTGTGTGAGTGAGTGAGTGACTGAGTGAGTGAGTGACTGACTGAGTGACTGAGTAAGTGACTGAGTGAGTGACTGAGTGACTGAGTGAGTGACTGAGTGACTGGCTGAGTGACTGGGTGAGTGAGTGACTGAGTGAGTGACTGAGTGGGTCAGTGACTGAGTGACTGATTGACTGAGTGACTGAGTGAATGAGTGAGTGACTGATTGACTGAGTGGCTGAGTGAGTGACTGACTGAGTGACGGAGTGAGTGAGTGACTGAGTGAGTGACGGAGTGAGTGAGTGACTGAGTGAGTGAGTGACTGAGTGAGTGGATGAGTGGGTGAGTGAGTGTGTGGGTGAGTGAGTAGGTGAGTGAGTGAGTGGGTGAGTGGGTGAGTGAGTGGGTGGGTGAGTGAAGGAGTGGGTGAGTGAGCGTGTGAGTGAGTGTGTGAGTGTGTGTGTGAGTGAGTGTGTGAGTGAGTGAGTGGGTGAGTGAGTGTGTGGGTGAGTGAGTGGGTGAGTGAGTGGGTGAGTGAGTGAGTGAGAGGGTGAGTGAGTGTGTGAGTGTGTGGGTGAGAGAGAGAGTGAGTGGGTGAGTGAGTGTGTGGGTGAGTGAGTAGGTGAGTGAGTGGGTGTGTGAGTGGGTAAGTGAGTGAGTGGGTGAGTGGGTGAGTGTGTGAGTGTGTGGATGAGTGAGTGAGTGACATAGAGTGAGTGAGTGACTGACTGAGTGACGGAGTGAGTGAGTGGCTGAGTGAGTGACTGAGTGAGTGACTGAGTGAGTGTGTAATTGACTGAGTGAGTGACTGAGTGAGTGACTGAGTGAATGAGTGAGTGACTGACTGACTGAGTGGCTGAGTGACTGACTGAGTGAGGGAGTGAGTGAGTGAGTGACTGAGTGAGTGACTGAGTGAGTGAATAAGTGACTGAGTGAGTGGTTGAGTGGGTGAGTGAGTGGGTGAGTGAGTGGGTGAGTGTGTGGGTGAGTGGGTGGGTGGGTGAGTGGGTGAGTGGGTGGGTGAGTGAGTGAGTGGGTGAGTGGGTGGGTGAGTGGGTGAGTGGGTGAGTGTGTGGATGAGTGGGTCAGTGAGTGAGTAGGTGAGTGATTGGGTGAGTGAGTGAGTGGGTGAGTGACTGAGTAAGTGAGTGACTGAGTGACTGAGTGGGTGACTGAGTGAGTGACTGACTGAGTGAGTGACTGAGTGAGTGACTGACTGAGTGACTGAGTGGGTGAGTGACTGAGTGAGTGACTGAGTGACTGACTGAGTAAGTGGCTGAGTGAGTGAGTGACTGAGTGAGTGACTGAGTGACAGACTGAGTGACTGACTGAGTGAGTGACTGAGTGACTGAGTGAGTGACTGAGTGAGTGACTGACTGAGTGACTGAGTGAGTGACTGAGTGACTGACTGACTGAGTGACTGAGTGAGTGATTGAGTGACTGAGTGACTGGCTGAGTGACTGGGTGAGTGACTGCGTGACTGAGTGACTGAGTGGGTGACTGAGTGACTGAGTGAGTGAGTGACTGAGTGACTGACTGAGTGACTGACTGAGTGAGTGACTGAGTGAATGAGTGACTGACTGAATGACTGACTGAGTGAGTGAGTGACTGAGTGACTGGCTGAGTGACTGGGTGAGTGACTGAGTGAGTGACTGAGTGGGTGACTGAATGAGTGACTGAGTGAGTGACTGAGTGACTGACTGACTGAGTGACTAACTGAGTGGCTGAGTGAGAGAGTTGGTGAGTGGCTTAGTGGGTGAGTGAGTGAGTGGGTGAGTGTGTGAGTGTGTGAGTGAGTGGGTGAGTGAATCACCATCATCATAATCACCAACACCACCATCACCATCATCACCACCAACACCACCATCACCATCACCACCACCATCATCGCCACCAACACCACCATCATCATCATCACCACCATCACCACCATCACCACCACCACCATCACCACCACCATCACCACCACTGCCATCACCACCATCATCATCAACACCACCACCATCATCACCACCATCGCCATCACCACCACAATCACCACCACCATCACCGCCACCACCATCACCACCATCATCATCATCATCACCACCACCATCATCACCACCATCACCATCATCACCACAATCACCACCACCATCACCGCCACCACCATCACCACCATCACCTCCACCACCATCACCACCACCATCACCACCACCACCACCATCATCACCACAATCACCACCACCATCACCGCCATCACCATCACCACCATCATCATCACCACCACCATCATCACCACCATCACCTCCACCACCACCATCACCACCACCATCACCACCACCATCATCACCACCATCACCACCACCATCACCACCAACACCACAATCATCATCATCACCAACACCACCACCACCATCATCACCACCACCAACACCACCATCACCACCATCATCATCACCACCACCAACACCACCAACACCACCATCACGACCACCACCACCATCACCACCACCAACACCACCATCACTAACACCACCATCACCACCATCACCACCACCACCATCACCACCACCACCAACACCACCATCACCACCACCATCACCACCACCAACACCATCATCACCACCACCACCATCACCACCACCATCACCACCACCATCACCACCACCACAATCATCATCACCAACACCACCACCATCATCATCACCAACACCACCATCACCACCACCACCACAATCATCATCACCACCACCAACACCACCATCACGACCACCACCATCACCACCACCAACACCACCATCACCAACACCACCATCACCACCAGCATCACCACCATCACCACCACCACCACCATCACCACCACCATCACCACCACCACCAACACCACCATCACCACCATCACCATCACCACCACCACCAACACCACCATCACCACCACCACCATCACCACCACCATCACCACCACCATCACCACCACCATCACCACCACCATCACCACCAGCACCACCACCATTACCATCACCACCACCATCACCACCATCACCACCAACACCACAATCATCATCATCACCAACACCACCACCACCATCATCACCACCACCAACACCACCATCACCACCATCATCATCACCACCACCAACACCACCAACACCACCATCACGACCACCACCACCATCACCACCACCAACACCACCATCACTAACACCACCATCACCACCATCACCACCACCACCATCACCACCACCACCAACACCACCATCACCACCACCATCACCACCACCAACACCATCATCACCACCACCACCATCACCACCACCATCACCACCACCATCACCACCACCACCACAATCATCATCACCAACACCACCACCATCATCATCACCAACACCACCATCACCACCACCACCACAATCATCATCACCACCACCAACACCACCATCACGACCACCACCATCACCACCACCAACACCACCATCACCAACACCACCATCACCACCAGCATCACCACCATCACCACCACCACCACCATCACCACCACCATCACCACCACCACCAACACCACCATCACCACCATCACCATCACCACCACCACCAACACCACCATCACCACCACCACCATCACCACCACCATCACCACCACCATCACCACCACCATCACCACCACCATCACCACCAGCACCACCACCATTACCATCACCACCACCATCACCACCATCACCACCAGCACCACCACCACCCGAATGTGATAGGACGTGTGATTTATGAAACGTTTCTTTAAAATCACTCGGTTTTTTCATTCAGTTGTATTCATTGTAAGTGTGCGTAGATAGTGTGTGTGTGTCTATGTGTATGTGTGTGTGAGTCCATATGTGTGTGTAACTCCATGTATGTGTCTAAAGTCGATGTCTGTCTGTGTGAGTCCATGTATGTGTGTCTAAAGTCGATGTCTTTGTGCGTGTGGGCCAATGTTTGTGTGTAAGTCCATGTGTGTGTCTGCACATGAAACAGGAGTTGTGTTGAGATGTTAAAACACAAAACAGAAACCTTTCGCAAGGAATCACGTCACTGAATTAGCCACACGAGGTGCTACTACTGTACGTGTTACATTTTATTTTGGTCTTTCGCTAAGAGTCACCTAGATAGGTTAAACATTAATATGTGTACACCTCCCACCACCCCTGTACCCCCCTACCCCTCCTGCACCCCTCATCCAGCAGTGGATAGAGTCTACCCTACGCGATATTGACTCTAGACGTGAGTATTGAGAAAGACATCCAAGGAATGTGCTTAAATAAACAACTTGGAGGCCACAATCGATTCTTGGCCAGAGCCTAAGCCACCACCCCTTGCTAATAAGTGACGTGTCGAGTCAACAGCCCACTGAGTCCTCAACACAGACGCGGGCGGGGTGGGTGGGTTGGAGAGCAGCGACCTCCACTCTCGGTCAAGTCGCGTGCTGACTCGCATCTTGCAGGGCTGCTGCTGCTGCTACTGCTGCACCATTGCTGCTGCTGCTGCTACTGCTGCTACTGCTGCACCATTGCTGCTGCTGCTGTGGTGCTGTTGCTGGTACCTCTATCAGCCAAGCCTCTCATCATCACCTGCTCCTGTGTGGGTGAGTGGGTGGATGAGTGTGTGGGTGGGTGAGTAGGTGAGTGGATGAGTGGGTGGGTGGGTGAGTGGGTGGGTGAGTGAGTGGGTGGATGAGTGTGTGGGTGAGTGTGTGAGCGACTGGGTGAGTGAGTGAGCGACTGGGTGAGTGAGTGGGCGAGGGGGTGGGTGGGTGGATGAATGGGTGTGTGAGTGGGTAGGTGAGTGTGTGGGTGAGTGTGTGAGCGACTGGGTGGGTTAGTGTGTGAGCGACTGGGTGAGTGAGTGAGCGAGCGACTTGGTGAGTGAGTGGGTGGGTGAGTGGGCGGGTGAGTGGATGAGTATGTGGGTGAGTGTGTGAGTGGGTGGATGAGTGAATGAGTGGGTGAGTGAGTGACTGGGTGAGTGGGTGAGTGAGTGTGTGAGTGGTTGGGTGAGTGGGTGGGTGAGCGACTGGGTGAGTGAGTGGGTGTGTGAGTGGATGAGTGGGTGGATGAGTGTGTGGGTGAGTGTGTGAGCGACTGGGTGAGTGAGTGGGTGGGTGAGTGTGTGAGTGGGTGTTGAGTGTGTGGGTTAGTGTGTGAGCGACTGGGCGAGTGAGTGAGTGAGCGATTGGGTCAGTGAGTGAGTGTGTGAGTGTGTAGGTGGGTGTGTGAGTGAGTGGGTGTGTGAGTGGGTGGGTGAGTGAGTGTGTGAGTGTGTAGGTGGGTGGGTGAGTGGGTAGATGAGTGTGTGTGTGAGTGAGCGAGCGACTGTGATGAGTGAGTGAGTGGGTGTGTGAGTTGGTGGGTGATTGAGTGGGTGTGTGCGTGGGTGTGTGAGTGGGTGGGTGAGCGACTGGGTGAGTGAGTGGGTGTGTGAGTGAGTGAGTGGGTGAGTGGGTGGGTAATAATATAATAATAATAGTACAATTTGTAACGCGCGCAAATTTGCAGACGTAGTGGCCGCAACTCAGAGGCGCGGAGCCAAGCTCAGAGTCACTCAAAAGCACGTGGTTGTAGAGGTGAGTTTTTAAGTGTCTCTTGAAGGAGGCGATTGAGGTGATGCTGCGAATGTGCAGAGGGATATTGTTCCAGACTGTTGGGGCTGCCACCGAGAAGTGGCGCGTAGACACGATGACCATCCTGGATCTTGGTATCGAGAGGAGGTCGTGAGTCGCGCTGTGCAGGCATCTGCCGTGTGCTGAGCTGCAAGTTGTCAGTAATGAAGAAAGATACGGCAGGCAGGCGGATATGAAGGCGTTGTGGCAGAGGCAGGCGGTCTTGTATGTGACCCTGCTGGCGATGGGGAGCCAGTTGAGAGCGCGGAGACGAGCTAGTGAGTCGAGACGGGGAAGAGTGTGGGCAATGACGACGCGTGCCAGGTTATTTTGTAGTCTTTGAAGTTTCTTTAGGTTGCCAGCGGAGGTCCGGACTAGGACGGAGTTGCAATAGTCAAGGCGAGACCCAACTATGCAACATGCCAAAGTGTTGGCAATTTCAGTAGAGATGAGAGGACGTATGTGTCTAAGAGCCTTCAGGTGAAAGTTACATGAGCTGATGATATGGTTGGTTTGACGGTCGAAGGATAAAGTTGAATCGAGGATGATACCGAGGTACCTGAAGTGGTCGGTGAACTTGTTGATGTGACCGAAGATGTGTATGTGTGTGGGGAGTGCTGCTGAATTGAGACGTTGCTTGTGTAGTGACATAAGAAGGGAGGGGCTGCTGGGGGCTCTGGGATCCCAGGCAAGTCCAGACGCTTAAGCCTCTGGGTGCCAGGCACTGGGTTCCCAGAGGGTCCAGACTATTAAGCCTCTGGGCGCCAGGCGTTGGGTTCCCAGGCGCTTAAGCCTTTTTGGCGCCGCCAACGGGGGGGGGGGGCTGTGTGTGCTCTGTGGGATGTCTGGTGGCGCACACGGCCCCACCCCTCGTTAGACTAGGCATAAAAGGAGAGCTCCCTGGACGATCAGGGCCCAGTTGTAACTCAAGACCCAAGACCCACGACCAGCCATCTGAAGACCCTGGGATGCTGCGAGAGCCAGCGCTGGGACTCTGGAACTCCCGACTCTACGACCTTGTGAGGGCGAGTTGCAGAGCGTAGCCAGAGTAGAGTATCTAGGCTGTGTAGCTAGGCTGTAACAGAGTATCAGGACTGTTGGAGAGTTGGACTGTTGGAGTGTTGTATTGTAATAAAGAAGTTACCTCTACAAGTGTCTCCGGAACCCGTTTACACTTGGTACCTAACATGATGGCCACTGACTTTTTCGGATTAAGGGCTAGGTTGTGTGCAGTGAACCATTGTTGCATGGCGGTGGTACATTCCGAGAGCCTCTCGAATCCAGATGCATTGCTAGAATCGATGGCGGTGAATATAATCGTGTCATCCGCGTATGAGTGATGCTTAACACCGAAGCTTGCAATGAGCCGGCCCGATCGGGGAAGTGTAGGCTGTGAAGAGCAGGGAACCTAGTACAGAGCCTTGGGGAACCCCCCATTTTGAGGGTGTGGAGTTTATCCTGTTATGTACGAAACTTGGGAACCCTAGCTACATACAATGTCTGCTGCCAGTTTTATAGGGCTGAACATTGAAAATGTCTAAGTGTACAATTATTGCGATTACCATGTCTCTATAGTCGTGGTTGAAGAGACATTGTAATGTTTTTAAACTATTTTATCTTTTCCTGTAATTCTTGAAATTCTGTTTTGGCGGGTTAAGTAAAAACATGCCTTACAATGGCTGCCCATAAAAAATTGTTTTAATGCATTTGTTTTCTGCCTATTTGTTTTAGTGGCCAGGTACTGGGCCGATTCTGCTGCGAGACCCGAGTGTGTGCTTCGCCGGGGAGAGATGTAAAAATGTAGGTGAAGAATGAAATAAAAATTAATAAAAATAAAATAATAAAATCACGACGTTTCGGAAGCAACACAAGCTTCCGTCTTCAGGTGAAACTGTCACAGCCAAATATCTGTATCACTTGAAGACGGAAGCTTGTGTTGCTTCCGAAACGTCGTGATTTTTATTTGATTTTAATTTCATTTTTTACCTACGTGACTTTACCGAAAAAAACTAAGAGTATGATTCCTTGCAGTCGTGAAAGCTTCAAATCTCGAAGATATCAAAATGGACGAGCGGTGCATGCATCAAGACGATGAGGAGCTGCAGCAGCAGCAGCAGTCTCCAAACAATTGGAAGGCTCCTTCACACACCAGGCAGAATGCAGCTCAGTCTGTGCAGCAGTATCATCCTGCCTTGGCAGAGGCAGCAACCCAGACTTGTCAGTCTCCACAGGCTCAGCCAGTTAAGCACACCTCACCAGTGCCTAAGGTGTCTTCTGGCAGCAGTCAGCGACCGAGTGGAGAGGCGGCTTCTGATACGAACTCCCAAGGTGATCACTTTGACTGCCCCTTGTTCACACACACGTGCTGTCTAGCTATTAATAACATTTGAGGTTTTTGTAAATTATATAATTTCACTAATAGGGGTTTTCCCCTTTTTTCTGGCAACAAAACTGACACCTTTTGCAAGGAATAATGCTTACATTAACCACAATACTTGCAGTCAAATGCAAACAAAAAACAATACTCTGATAATTTATGCATTGTTTTTGAAACTGATTGGTCCACACCAGAGACAGCTTTCTTTAGAGCCTCGTCTCATATGGTTTTTGACCAGATGACGCCAAGTATTGTGGTTAATGTAAGTATGATTCCTTGCAAAAGGTGTCAGTTTTGTTGCCAGAAAAAAGGTGAAACCCCTATATTTTAGTATATTTTGGTACTGGCAAAGGAGGTCCCATGATGACGCCTTTTGGCGTCATCTGGTCGAACACCATATGAGACTAGGCTCTAAAGAAAGCTGTCTCTGGTGTGGACCAATCAGTTTCAAAGACAATGCATAAATTATCAGAGTATTGTTTTTTGTTTGCATTTGACTGCAAGTATTGTGGTTAATGTAAGTATGATTCCTTGCAAAAGGTATCAGTTTTGTTGCCAGAAAAAGGTGAAAACCCCTATTAGTATATTTTGCTACTGGCAAGGGAGGTCCCATGATGACATAATTTCAATGTATTATTCTGAAAGAAATTGTCCCTGCGTGTACTCGCCTTACCTGTCCGCTTTTTGCCACTTAACCAAATCCTCAGGCTGCGTGAAAGTGGTGCACGACATGCTGATGACTTCAAGCAAACTGTGGCAGCAATTGGCCATCCGACCAAGAAGACATATTTCACCTCCTGGTAGTTACCTGCTTTCGTTTAAATTCCTCGTTTTCCGTACTCATTGACATGTAAATTTTGTCTCTAACCCCTCCCTCTCTCTGCCACTGCCCCCTCTGCCTATTTAAGGCCACTCCACAGAGACGATCTCCCTCTCTGTACCTGTGTTACTCTCTCTCTATGTATCTTGGTGATATCTGTCTGCTCATATGTCTGTCTATAGTTGTTCTGGTTAGAATTTTTTGTTGCTATTTCATTTATACCTGATGATGATTGCTTGTGTTGCAATAGAAACGTCGTGATTTTTATTTTATTTACTTTTATTAATTTGAATTTTTACCTACGTGACTTTACCGAAAAAACCTAAGAATATGAATCCTTGCAGTCACGAAAGCTTCAAATCTAGAATTCACAATAAGCATTTGATGTTTTAAAGAATTTGCTCTGCGGTCTGTATGTATGTAGGTGCACGGGAGAGAACATTTTGAAATATTAAAAAAATCAAGGAAAGCCTGGAGCTGGTCCGAATGCTGCCCAAGGATGTGTCAGTGTGTTGCGCAACCTGCAGCAACAACGGTACGTGAACACGAAAATAGACACATCGCTGCTCGTGCGAGACAAGTTCCCGATTGCTGCTGTAATTAAATGGTAGCAACAGAAGGGAAGTAATAAAATGATAAAAAGAAAAATAATAAATAATTCTCACGACGTTTCGGCCACAACGCAAGCAGCCGTCCTCAGGTGAAAACCAGGTCTGTCGGAAAGACAGCGTCTGAATGAAACAGCACACGTGCTTGGAGCATGTATATAAGCTGGGTTGGAAGGGGGGGGGAAAGGGGGAGCCTTGACAAAATAATTTGCATATCAAGAGGAATTTAGCATATTTCCATATCCCCTCCCTTTGATGCTGCTAATCCTGCATAATGCACGGGCATGAGTAGTACTAATCACATACCTGCATTTGCCATAAATATGCTAAATTCCTCTTGATATGCAAATTATTAGTGAATAATGTTTTCTCCTGGAAGAATCGTTTTAATTTTAAATCATTCACAGAGAATGTTTTGTATTATTGCAACGAAATACATTTGACAACGCTTTATTAAATTTGACATCCTGCACCGAAATTTTAATTTGAAGCTGTTATTTGTTTGCCTGTTGACTGTTCGACTTTCAAACAGCCATTATTCAATTCATGTTCATGCTGATGCAAATCTGTCTTGATTTTCCAGCTGCTACTCCATTATACACTGCACAACTACATAATGTTACATACAAATCTGACATGTTACATACAAATCTGAATTTGAAGGTACTATTGGTTTCACAGTGACACTTGCTCACCTACTTTCAAGCAGTCATTGCCATCCGGTAGAGCAATGCAGTTGCGAAGTTTGTTCCAATTGACGTGATTGACAAACGGCTTCCTGTTGGATGCACCAAAGTGTTGCTTTTTAAATCCTTTATATTAAGTTCGCTTGCTTGCGCGCTTACGACCGTGCAAATCTTTCGGTCGTTTTTAACCCACTTCCCGTGATCCAATCGAGCTGACATTTTGCACGCAGACTCGTTGTGCGTGACAATTTATTTTCGTGAAAAAAATTCCTAAATTTTCCACTTTTTAGGAAAACATTTTTGTCATATTTAATTTAAAATACCAATGTGATAAAAATAAAACTCTTACTCAAGAAAAACAGAATGAATAATAAAATAAAACCGATGCCACGCATATAAAGGATTTATAGTGAAAAACTTTGTTTTTACGGGTTAATTTTTTTATTTTGGATTCGAAATGTTGGAAAGGCAATGCTTTGCAAGATCACATTTTTGTATTTTATTAATATTTTCCTCTGACATACTATATGGGAGATGCTGAGCATGACAGATGCATGGACACTGAACTTTCTGTATAATTCCCGACTGGTATGTGTGAGTTGGTAAAGGTGTGAAGCATCAACATACGTGGAGATTTGTGCATGGCTCGCTGTGGGCAATGTATATAGGATGGTCACCCACGCTGAACCCAACCTAGCTTATGAGATCAGATGCATTGCAGTTGATGTTGTGATAAGCATGTGGGCATTATCAGAGTTTAACTCATTGGAATGTGGATATATCTTCATATTTTAACTTTAAGCACATGTCCATCTTATGATCCAAATGGAAAATATCTAAAAAAGATTCCATATTCAAAAATTATGCAATATATCAATATTCAGTGTCTATGTAATGTAAATAACTCCCATGTTGGTTATGAATACTGAGCAGTAGTTC
This sequence comes from Lethenteron reissneri, assembly GCF_015708825.2. NCBI lineage: Eukaryota > Metazoa > Chordata > Hyperoartia > Petromyzontiformes > Petromyzontidae > Lethenteron > Lethenteron reissneri. Next base: position 13,180,756 of record NC_083843.1, on the reverse strand, counting down.
ATTGACATCAGGTTGTGCAATGAGAAAAGATGCAGTTGTCATGTGCATCAACCACTATTTTTTTGGGTTTTTAAAATCCTTTATATTAAGTTCACTTGCTTGCGCGCTTAGGACCGTGGAAATCTTTTGGTCGTTTTTTAACCCACTTCTCGTGATCCAATCGAACTGACATTTTGCACACAGACTCGTTGTGCGTGACAATTAATTTTTGTGGAAAATGTTTTCCTAAATTTTCCACTTTTTAGGAAAAAAAAATGTTTCACTAACACAATCAATATTTTTCCTAAACACAGAAAATTATTCAAGAAAACAACAAAATGTACAATATAAACAATCATACAAAAACTGAAAACCTTATAATCCTTATATTACGACTTTCCTTATATTTAATTTAAAATACCAATGTGATTAAAATGAAACTCTTACTCAAGAAAAACAGAAATGAATAATAAAATAAAACCGATGCCACGCATATAAAGGATTTATAGTGAAAAACTTTGTTTTTATTTTATTTGACTTTTATTAATTTTAATTTTTACCTACGTGACTTTACCGAAAAAACCTAAGAATATGAATCCTTGCAGTCACGAAAGCTTCAAATCTAGAATGAAAAAATAAAATTAAACCGATGCCACGCATATAAAGGATTTATAGTGAAAAACTTTGTTTTAGGGTTAATTTTTGGGGTTTTTTCTCCCTCCCAGATACGTGACGGAATTGCGTGGCAGGCCGTCCAACCTCAGCCGACACGGAAGCGAGTGTTCACAGGAAGTCTTGGCCGCAGCCAGGGACCATCCAGTGCCGGCGAAGGTTCCTCATCAGGTGACGCAAGCTCTCCCTGCTCGGCGCAGCACATTTCTCTGCACGGGACGTGGCGGCACGCGGGCGAATTGAAAGACGCGACACAATTTGCCACAAAAGTGATACGCAGTCTTCTTGGTTCTTTCGGTAAAGTCGTCACGTAGAAGGGAAGTAATAAAATAAGTAAAAATAAAACACGATAAAATACAATTCTCACGACGTTTCGACCACAACGCAAGCAGCCGTCCTCAGGTGAAGAACAGGTCTGTCAGACGCTGTCTTCCCGACAGCTCTGTTCTCCACCTGAGGACGGCTGCTTGCGTTGTGGCCGAAACGTCGTGAGAATTATTTTATGATGTTTTATTATTTTATTACTTCCCTTCTACGTGATGACTTTACCGAAAGAACCAGAGGATGAATTCAATATTACTCGTATATGTGTTGAGGTGTAAATTTTTTATTGCGAATGCTCATCCACTGGTTGCAGGCGTTTGCACAGAATGTTGTGACGGGTGAAGCAAATGGATCCAATGGTCCCCCACGGCCACCGGACGGAGACAACCCACGGGCCCGGCTTGGAACCCTGCCGGACAGCGGCAAGCCTGGCAACGCTCTTTACAAGTAAGTGCCCTTTAGGTGCATCATCGTCGCCACCTTTAAACATCGTCGTCATTTCGATTTAAAGCTTTCCGTGAACTGCAGGATTCATCTTCTTGGTTCTTTCGGTAAAGTCACCACGTAGAAGAGAGTAATAGAATAATAAATATAAAACATAATAAAATAATATAATAATATAATATACATGATAAAATAATTCTCACGACGTTTCAGCCACAACGCAAGCAGCCGTAACGTCGTGAGAATTATTTTATTATGTTTTATTTTTATTATTTTATTACTTCCCTTCTACGTGACTTTACCGAAAGAACCAAGAAGATGAATCCCTGCAGTCACGAAAGCTTTAAATCGAAACGCAAAATTCGTAATGGTGTTTGGGCTGATTTTTGCACTTGGATTTCCAATAAAAATGTCATTATTTTCCATAGGGATATACAGTACAAGCAATGTAAGTGTTGCTTCACATGTTATTTCTAATCGCAATGTTGACGGAGTAAAAATGTGCAAGTTAATGTAATACAGCCGTTACAAAGTACTTGTTCGTGCTTCTTGTATTTGGTATTAACATTTTGGAGCCTGTGTGTTGTTGTTTTTTTCGTGTCTCAAGCTTCCTGAAACAAATCGACTGCTTGGAGTTTTTGGAGAATTTCACTTCACGTGGATTGTCGAGTGTCCAACAGCTGAGGACGTTACTCTAAGGCAAGTTCCTACGGACGCTTCCATGCAAACTACGCGTGTTTTTTAACGTTTACAGGATTGGGATTTATTTTTAAGTTGTGCAAGTTTTTCTGCAACATAAAAATGCACAAAGAAGCTTGGAGAAGATGGAAGGTTGGAATTAAACTTGTAAGAGTTAATACGTGTGTGGGTGAGTGGTGAGTGTGTGAGGGTGAGTGGTGAGCGTGAGTGGTGAGGGAGAGGGGTGAGTGGTGAGGGAGAGGGGTGAGTGTGAGTGGTGAGGGTGAGTGGTGAGGGTGAGTGGTGAGTAGTGAGGATTGTCGTGCCACAAGAGGGGGCTCTGGGACCCTAGGCAGAGAAGCCCTTGGCGGCAGGCGCTAGGATCCCAGGCACCCCAGACACTTAAGCCTCTTGGCGCCAGGCGCTAGGATCCCAGGCACCCCAGACAGTTAAACCCCTTGGCGCCACCAACGGGGGGGGGGGGGGACTGTGTGCGCTCTGTGAGATATCTGGAGGCACACACAACCCCACCCCTCGTTGGGCACGAGGCATAAAGGGCAGCTCCCTGGCCGATTTGGGGCCAGTCGCAGGTCAAGACCCGCCAGCCAGCCAGCTTAGGACCCTGTACCCCCTCGTCCCGCTTGTCCTTGTAAGGCCGGGGCGCTGTGAGGGCCAGTGGTGGGACTCTGGGACTCCGGCTCTACGTCCTTTTGAGGGCGAGTTCCGAGGAAGCCAGAAGTCCAGACCCGCACCTTGGCTGGGTCGGGTCAGGTAGCCTCCCCTAGGGTAGTTGTAGCCGGAGGACCCCAGAGCGTAGCCAGAGCAGTGTACCTAGGCTGTGTACCTAGGCTGTGTACCTAGGCTGTGTACCTAGGCTGTGTTACCTAGGCTGTGTATCTAGGCTGTGTACCTAGGCTGTAACAGAGTATCAGGACTGTTGGAGTGTTGTATTGTAATAAAGAAGTTACCTCTACAAGTGTCTCCGGAACCCATTACACGTGGATACCGAAACATGCAAATAAGAAACATTGACAACTGCAAAAAAGTAGATGGGCTTCGGCAAGGGAACATCACTGGACTGCATTGTGGCTGGGAAACAAGACCGGTGTTGGAGTGGCATCCAAAGTAGAGCACACATCACCAAGAGGATGACCACCACAGAGATTCGAGTTGTGAGATTAGTTCGTGTGTAGTTGATAGATGGATCGTCACATAGCTCGAGTGAGGAGGCTGAGGAGTCCTGATCCAGTAGTGGGTACAATAAAACACATTCCTCCTGCGGAGGGAGCGGGTAGGAACGTTGGGTTGCTCGGTCAATGGCCAACTGTGAGGGCCGGGCACAAGCCGTCGTGAGTAGGTTAAACGTTGAGTTTTATAAGGGCACCACGGGGTGACCAGCCCCTCCCCACCCAGCCCCACCCCTCCCCACCCAGCCCCTCTCCACCCTCCCCACCCAGCCCCTACCCACCCTCCCCTCCCCACCCTCCCCTCCCCACCCAGCCCCTCCCCACCCTCCCCTCCCCACCCAGCCCCACCCCTCCCATTTTTGGATGCACGACGGACAGACACAATAATCCCCTGTGGGCTGGTGGAACCAGGTGGTTCCTACCAGTACTACCGACTGATTTTGTACATTAATTACTCTGAGGAATACACGTCGTCAGAAATTTGAAGAATGTTGTATCGTACACTATGGGAACCTCATTTGCCAGTAAAAATATCATAATTGTTTTTTTACCCTTCTATCTGGCAACATAACTGACACCTTTTTACAAGGAGTCATGTTTGTATAGACCGCAATACTTGTCTCGGGTGTGGACCAATCAACTTCAAGGACAGTGCATACATTATCAGAGTTATGTTTTTTGTTTGCATTATGACTGCAAGGTATTGCGGTCTATACAAACATGACTCCTTGTAAAAAGGTGTCAGTTTTGTTGCCAGATAGAAGGGTAAAAAACCAATTATCAATGTTGTATCGCTGAACAAAATTTGGTGTGTGTGTGTGTGTGTGCATATTTTCTGTGTTTCGCTGGATTTTAGGACTTGGATGAACTGGGAGTCCCAGAAGCCAAAAAGCAACTGCTATTGAGTGGAATCGAAGAGCATGGTGTGTCGACCACGATCTCCAGCGAGACGACGCTGCAGCGCTCGTCCAGTGAGGAGACAGTCCACCTCAGCTCCGAGGACGACAACGATGACGGCATCGACACCAAGGATGGCATCCGTGCCAAAGTGTTCCAGCGCTGCGGCCCTCTGGCAGTCATCTGTCCTCTGTCGGCAATCGGTATCGCAAAAGCAGCATTGCCAAATACAATTTGCGAGCGCACGCTCGCCAAGCCGTTGACTTTCCTCGTGCTGGCAGCTGGGGAGGCAGTAGCAGCCTGGAGGTGCCCAGGAGCAAGATGCCAAAATTGTCTTCATGCTCTGACATCGAAGAAGAGGAGGGGCTGGAGTGAGGAGAGGAGGGGGGTGAGCGATAGATGGATGATGGTGGGAGGTTGTGTGGGCCGTGGGATGCACGTTGTATGAAAAGCCCTTGGGGTAAATAAGCTGGTGTCTTTCGATTTAAAGCTTTCGTGACTGCAGGGATTCATCTTCTTGGTTCTTTCAGTAAAGTCACGGTCGACAGACCTGTTCTCCACCTGAGGACGGCTGCTTGCGTTGTGGCCGAAACGTCCGTGAGAATTATTTTATGATGTTTTATTGTTATTATTTTCCTTCTACGTGACTTACCGAAAGAACGACGTTTCGGCCAGAACGCAAGCAGCCGTCCTCAGGTGAAGAACAGGTCTGTCGAGAAGACAGAGTCTGTTTTTATTTATTATTATTTTTATTTCCATTCTACGTGACTTTACCGAAAGAACCAAGAAGATGAATCCCTGCAGTCACGAAAGCTTAAATCGAATTCCTTTGAGCTTGCTTGCATAGTTTTTTTTTTTACAGAATGCAGTCAATAAACATAAAGCTGCATCTTGGCTTTACTACCCAAGGCAGGAACTGGTCTCTTCCAAGAAAGAAGTGAATGACTTGTCAGTTTTGTTCCTTCTTAATTTTGGAGCTTTCGTGACTGCAGGAATTATTCTTGGTTTTTTCGGTAAAGTCAAGTATAACGATAAAACGTGCCGTTTAAGTCATCTGGAGTTGAAATATACAACACGTTTGTTTCCATGCAGAGGAGATAGCCATGTTCAGAGCAAATGTGTTTTTTTGTTGTGTTGCATTTGCTCGACTGTTCAAAGATCGTTTCAAATCTGCATCTATTGGAAGGATGAACACGAAGTGGGAAGGTTTTTGCAAAATCAGATGTTCTTGTACTCCAGAAGATTGTTGTACGGGGCCTGTCTGCTATAACCTACTTGATAACAACCCCAAAATGCCTAAGTAAAGTTGATTTGTGACTGTTCCATTCTGCAAAGTTTTATAGACTTTGCTGCTGGTAGCAGATGTAGAGAGAACAACACCTGTCTACACTTAGTGTTCATGGAACTGTCTTAAGCGTATATATGCAGTGGGTTTTTTTTAAATCCATTATATAAGTTCATTGCTTGCTTAGGACCGTGCAAATGTTTCGGTCGTTTTTTTAAACCCACTTCCCGTCATCCAATCGAGCTGACATTTGCACACAGAACTCGTGTTCGTGACAATTAATGTTCGTGAAACATTTTCCCAAATTTTACACTTTTAGGGAATTTTTTTTAATAAATTTAATTACCAATTGCTTAATGGTGGCAGGCAATCATCTGACCCATAGGTGGCAGCCATCTCAAGCCAGAGGACAAGAGGACTCTAGCCGCCACGCATATAAAGGATTTAGAGTGAAAAACCTTTGTTTTTACGGGTTAATTTTTGTTACAGGTCGGAACAACAGTTCCCCACCACCCACCAGGGATTATTTGTCTGTCGTGCATAGCCCCTCCCACCGTGTAGCACGCTCGCGGATTGGTTGAAGTGCGTCACGTGACCGCGAGCTTTCTGTCCAACCAAGTTCCTAGCTGGCCACTGTGAAGGAACGTGATTGTGCTATGGATTCAGAAACCCGAGTTTGAGGGTGACGTCTGAACTGCTGATTGTTTGGTCGCTGACCACTGGTGAAGTACCCGTCTGGTCACCGCCTGCATCTTGGAGTGGATTGAAAAAGGGCTGTTGATGTTCTTGAGCTTTGATTAAAAGCCAAAAACCTTTCAAGTACAATTTCAGGAATTGTTTTTTCTGGATAAACCACTTGCATAAAATATATCCAATGTTTGAGTTGCATACGGAGCCCAAAACCACCTGTACGTTTTGCAATGTGCTTTATATTTTGTAGCAATCACCTGCCTTTCATGTAAACTGGTACCAGGTGCATACAGCGCATGAGAACGTTCAATTCGAATGCGCAATTCCCTGGAATAGCCACAGTGTTGATTTGTTTAAACAAGTTTTGACAATAAAAACAACTCTCTTTGAACTGTAGCACGGTCTTTTTGACGGTGTTTTTTAATATACATGTCTCGTTAACCACCCCCGTCACCGCCACGCCAATTAGCAAGGTTTGTCACGTAAACAAAGCGTGCCAATTCGTTATAAGATCAGCACACCTGTGCTGCACCCGAAACGTCATTTCATTTCACTGTTTTCATTTCTAATTTGTTTTCACCCACGTGACTTTCACATCTATAATTACAAGCGCACAACCTTCATCCGTGATGGACGCCGCACTTGTCCATCGTTTTCATGCACGGGCGCTTCAAACCTCCAAGTCAGAGGTCGCAACACGGGTACCCGATACCCGTACCCTACCCGATACATGGCTACCGTACCGGCCGGGTACGGGTAGGCGTTTGCGACCCTGGTGCGGCCGGTACGGGTAACCGTGAGTCACTGGTGAGTCCCCGTTTGTCACTCATTTCCCAACGGTCTTGTCTCTTCTCCCCAATTCAAGTTCCTAGAATCAACCCATCCGCGCAACATGGCTTCATCCCCAGAGGTTGCAAACGGGTAACGATACCCCTATCCGATACCCGGCCGGGTACGGGTAGCAGGGTATCAGGTAGGGTACGGGTACCCGTTTTCGACCCTGGTTGCCGGTCGGGTACGGGAAGGACATGAGTCACTGGTGAGTCACCGTTTGTCACTAATTCCCGTCTTGTCTCTTCTTCACAATTCAAGTTTCTAGAATCAACCCACCCGCGCCTGCAACATGGCTTCATCCCAGAGGTCGCAACCGGGTACCCGATACCCGTACCCTACCCGACACCCGGCTACCCGGCCGTTTTCAACCCTGGTGCGGCCGGGTACTGGGTAAGGAATCAAACCCGTGTGTGACGTCTGCTCCACGCGCCGCCTGCATGGGACAACGGAGGGCGCAGGGACAGACACTCGACCGTGAAATCGATCCGCAATCTTGTCGCACGGCCAGCAGCTCCGTGTCGCCTTCTCTCGATCCCGCGATCCCAAGCAGGGGACAGTCCGCGGCGAAATGACGAGAGGAATTCACACGGAATGTCCTTTTCAACGAAGTCTTCCAGATGTAAAACGATGTAGCTTTTAATTAAGAAATACAATTCAAAACACACACAATTCGAAGACGTTTCATTTTAAAACTTCAAAACGGAGCATCGGGTGCTTGCGTGAATGCAAAATTATAATTCGTGTTGTCCAAGAATGTATCTCCTCTACGTGTAACTTTTAAGGGGTATGCCTTGTAACTGATGAATGATCTCGCCGAGTGATCTGTACAGGTTACTTCTAAACACACACACTTAATCACTCTAGATTTGAACACTTCATGTTTGACCCTCACAGACAAAATGTTACATGTACATGCACAATCAGACAAGTATTCATTCTAAATTATTGACAGGCATATTAACAAAATTGAATTACTGCAGCGAAACATACTGCATCAGGCAACATCGTATTAACAAGAAGCTATTTTAACACATACTATTGTGTCATTCAAAACGAGTAGTCCATTGCATGCTGGCGTCTGGGTCAAAACGTAGCAAATTCTAAACATTACCTACAAATAATAGATCACGACGTTTCGATCGCAACGCAAGCAGTCGCCATCAGCTGGGACCACGTCAATAACTGCTGAAGTTGGCGTCTACCTCAGTTGGTGATGATGGTGGTGATGGTGGTGATGGTGGTGATTGTGGTTGTCACACCTGATGACGATCGCTTGTGTTGCCATCGAAACGCCGTGATCTAGAATTTTTCGACCCACGTGACGTCACCGAAAGAACTAAAGAGTGTGGATTCCTGCAGTCACAAAAGCTTCAAGTCAAGATCACCTACAAACGACACAGCTGAGATTACACATCAATCATCGCCACTACTGACAGGCTCGTGTTCACATGCAGGCTGGTCAAGGGCCACCACCTTGTGCCACACAGGGGCAGCTGCTACTTGGGGATGCTCTTCGAGTGTTTCAGACAAGCGCCATGCAACAGCAATTATGATGAGAACATCGTGAATGCTTGGGGGCTTATTGGCTCTCGCTCCTGGTGAGAGACCGACCCAACCCACAGGTCCACTAAGACTGGCCACTCGTCTTCTTGCTTCTTTCGGTAAAGTCGTCACGTAGAAGGGAAGTAATAAAATAATAAAAATAAAACACAATAAAACAATTCTCACGACGTTTCGGCCACAACGCAAGCAGCCGTCCTCAGGTGAAAACCAGGTCTGTCGAGGCGACAGCGTCTGAATGAAACAGCACACGCGCTTGGAGCATATAAGCTGGGCGCCTTGACAAAGGAATTTGCATATCAAGAGGCATTTAGCATATTTATGAGAAATGCAGGTATGTGATTAGTACCACTTATGCCCGTGCATTATGCAGAATTAGCAGCATCAAAGGAAGGGGATAGGGGTAGCATTAACAAAGGGAAGGAGTGTTAATAGTATGTAGCTGCAGTAACTGGCCACTCACTCTTACCCTGCAGGTTGAACCCAGGAACTGAGTGTTCAACTTCACGTTATTGTCATTAAAGGCCTGTGACAAAGGAGCATCTATTGCAGCGACATCGTCTCTGGCTTACTCATCTACCGGGTCTCCATTTGACTTTGTGTTGTCTAGGAAGTCCAGCCACACCTCCACAAACTGCTGGGAGTTTCAATTTAAAGCTTTCCTGACTGCAGGGATTCATCTTCTTGGTTCTTTCACCTGAGGACAGCTGCTTGCGTTGTGGCCGAAACGTCGTGAGAATTATGTGATCATGTTTTATTTGTATTATTGTATTACTTCCCTTCTACGTGACTTTACCGAAAGAACCAAGAAGATGCTTGGAGTTGCCTTACTCTGCCTCACAGTCAGAATTCTCCTCCTGCTTCACGTTGCCTCCATCGATGTGAAGGTCCCATTTTGGAGTTGATTCTTCATCTTCACATTTTACCTTCACTTCTTCGCTCTTCACCATCACCTCTTCACATTTCACCTTCACCTCTTCATATTTCACCTCGTTACCTTTAAAAGTGTCCAAGCTGGGATTTTCTTCCGGTTCATGTTTGATGAGGGATGGGCTCATTGCAGCACTTTGACTTTCACAAGCTGATTTCAGACTCCACTCCTGGTGGATATTCTGATGCTTGTGCATTCTCTGGTGTACATGAAGATGTTCTGACTGTGCAAACGCCTTCCCGCACGGAGTGCACCTGAAGGGTTTCTCTCCCGTGTGTGTTCTCTGGTGTTTTATAAGAGAAGATGACCGTGAAAATGCCTTCCCACACACAGTGCACTTGAAGGGTTTCTCTCCCGTGTGGGTTCTCTGGTGTGCTTGAAGATGTGGTGATTGTGCAAACGCCTTCCCACACACTGCACTTGAAGGGTTTCTCTCCCGTGTGTGTTCTCTGGTGTTTTATAAGAGAAGATGACCGTGAAAATGCCTTCCCACACACACTGCACTTGAAGGGTTTCTCTCCCGTGTGTGTTCTCTGGTGTGTTTTAAGATTTGATGACTGTGTAAATGCCTTCCCACACACAGTGCACTTGAAGGGTTTCTCTCCTGTGTGTGATCTCTGGTGTTTTTTAAGAGAAAATGACCGTGAAAATGCCTTCCCACACACACTGCACTTGAAGGGTTTCTCTCCCGTGTGGGTTCTCTGGTGTTTTATAAGAGAAGATGACATTGAAAATGCCTTCCCACACACACTGCACTTGAAGGGTTTCTCTCCCGTGTGGGTTCTCTGGTGTGCTTGAAGATGTGGTGATTGTGCAAACGCCTTCCCACACACACTGCACTTGAAGGGTTTCTCTCCCGTGTGTGTTCTCTGGTGTTTTATAAGAGTAGATGACCGTGAAAACGCCTTCCCACACACACTGCACTTGAAGGGTTTCTCTCCTGTGTGTGTTCTCTGGTGGATCTGAAGAAATGATGGCCATGCAAACGCCATCCCACACACAGTGCACTTGAAGGGTTTCTCTCCTGTGTGTGTTCTCTGGTGGATCTGAAGAAATGATGGCCATGCAAACGCCATCCCACACACAGTGCACTTGAAGGGTTTCTCTCCTGTGTGTGCTCTCTGGTGGTGTGTAAAATTTCCAGTCCGCTCCGTGCTGTATCCACGCTGGTCGCATTGTTGCCTTGCCGTACCGAGCTGTGCTGAGCGCCTTTGCTCCATCAGACCAAGCGACAGCTGCAGACAGAAAAAAATTATATCCACACCACCTACACGTCAGACACAGAGTAATGCATATACACAGTCACACGTGACTTACACGTCTATACTTATTCATATATTCATGATGTAGTGAAAAAGTTTCCCAAATTCATCACACAGGCTGTTATTGCACACAATGAGAGGGCAAAGTCATAAATATGCCTGGAAGCCCTCGTATCTCCGTGGTGAGATGTTAACTACCTCACCTGGTATACAAGAAGTCGTGGGTTCGATCCCGACCCTGACGCCTGCTGCTGTATATTTGGAGTTTGCGTGTCTCTCTCTCTCCGTGGTGAGATGTTAACTACCTCGCCTGGTATACAGGAAGTTGTGGGTTCGATCCCGACCCTGACGCCTGCTGCTGCTGTATATTTGGAGTTTGCGTGTCTCTCTCTCCGTGGTCGCGTGGATTTTCCTCCGAATCTCCCGGGTTTGCCCTCCACATTTAGAGTCAACATCAGCACGTGATTAGCGTCTTTGACCGATACACATTTCCACACGTATTCTTGGTTCTTTCGGTAAAGTTACGTAGATAGACAATAACAACAGATAACATCAAATAAATGCCACTTGTGTTGTGATAGAAACGTCGTGGTTTTATTTACAATTTTGTTTACTTTTATTCATTTTATTATCTGTTATTTTTATAATTTTCTATCTCCGTGACTTCACCGAAAGAACCAAGAATATGAATTGCTGCAGTTACGAAAGTTTTAAGTCAAAACATTGACACACGCGTTGACAAAACCCCCCATACCTTGTTGTTGTTGTGGGCAGGTAGCTTCTGTAAACAAGAGCGGTACAGCAGCTCAAGCGGGCTTGGGCTGGTAAAAAACTAAAAAAAAAACTGCGTTAATATCTACAATAAACCAAAGTGACAAAGTAGCGAGCCGCGTGAAGACAAATTAAACTTAAGGGAGGGAATTAAAGCAAACGCGACCAGGCGAGGGCAGGAGGCAAGGCCCCGCGTGTCTAGGCCCCGCGTTGTAAAGTTCCAACTTGGACATCGATTCACAAGCTGCTGCTGCTCTATTGACATCCCTACGAGAGAGAGAGCGAGGCTCTAGCTTGGTAAACAACAACAACCACAACAACCACAACAACCGCAATGAAAATTTCTCACCTCGGATTTCAGTTCACGCGCGGACCTCCAGCTGCCTGTTAGCTCGTGACGTCACCCGGCAGCAGATGACATGACGTCACTTTCTGGGGTACAAGACCCTCCCCTCCCACAATGAGAGGCTACCCTAACTGAATAAATTAATAAATTATGTTAATGTTTGCGATCATCAACATTATCAATAAACATCATTTACACCATCATATACAACAATATCATCAGCATCATCATCAGCATCAACAACAACATCATCAGCAACATCATCACCACCCCTAGCATCAGCAGAAATATCAACATCATCACAGCAACAGCAACAACAACAACATCAGCAGCATCAACAACAACATCATCAGCATCAACAACAACAACATCAGCAACACCGTCACCATCTAGAACAGAGGGGAGGGAAGACTGCGGCCTAGTCGGCCTCGGGCCATCCCGAGTTTTCCTAGCGGACCCGCCGCGCCCGGAGCGCCTCCCCCGGCAGGAGTCGGGATCGAATAACGGGTCCGCCGGGCGTGGTGAACACACATACACACAGTGTACACACACACACAGTGCACACACACAGTGCACACAATGTACACACACACATAGTGCACACACACACACACAGTGCACACACACAGTGTACACACACACACACAGTGCACACACACACAAAGTGTACACACACACATTGTACACACACACAGTGTACACACACAGACAAACACACACAGACACACAGTGTGTACACACACAGTTTACACACAAACACACAGTGTACACACACACAGACACACACACAGAGTGTACACACACACAGTGCACACACAGACACACATACACAGTGTACTCACACACACACAGTGTACACACACACAGTGTACTCACAGACACACAGTGTACACACACAGTGTACACACACACAGTGGACACACACACAGACACACACAGTGTGTGTACACACACAGTGTGTACACACACAGTGTACACACACAGTGCACACACACACACAGTGTACACACACACAGTGTACACACACAGAGTGTACACACACAGTGCACACACAGACACATACACAGTGTACACACAGACACACAGTGTACAGACACACATACACAGTGTACACACAAATACACAGTGTACACACAGACACACAGTGGACACACACACACACACAGTGTACACACACAGTGTACACACACACACAGTGTACACACAGTGTACACACACAGTACACACACACACTGTATACACACACACACAGACACACACACAGACACACACAGTGTGTACACACACAGACACACAGTGTACACACACACAGACACACACAGAGTGTACACACACAAACACAGTGCACACACAGACACACATACACAGTGTACACACAGACACACAGTGTACACACACACAGACACACACACACAGACACACACAGTGTACAAACAGACACACACAGTGTACACACACACAGTGTACACACAGACACACACAGTGTACACACAGACACTCCCAACACACAACCGGTTAGTGCTGCTCCAGTGACAGATTGGCACGGTATGTCACGTGATAAACCTTGCGAATCGGCTGTCGGCTGATGGCCGGTTTAACGACACGCATACATTCAAACTTTATTTGGAGTTGGAGTTTGTGTCTCTCTCTCATCATCACGGTGGCTAGGAGATGTTAACTACCTCGCCTGGTATGCAGGAGGTCGTGGGTTTGATCCCGATACTGAAGATTCTTGCTGTATATTTGGAGTTTGTGTGTCTCTCTCTCATCATCACGGTGGCTAGGAGATGTTAACTCCCTCGCCTGGTATACAGGAGGTCATGGGTTTGATCTCGATCCTGAAGATTCTTGCTGTATATTTGGAGTTTGTGTGTCTCTCTCATCATCATCACGGTGGCTAGGAGATGTTAACTACCTCGCCTGGTATGCAGGAGGTCGTGGGTTCGATCCCGGCCCTGGCGACGCCAACTGCTGTATATTTGGAGTCTGCGTGTCTCTCTCTCTCTCATCATCAGTGAGTGGGTGAGGTGAGTGGGTGGGTGATTGTGTGAGCGGGTGGGGTGAGTGGGTGGGTGAGTGTGTGAGCGAGTGGGTGTGCGGGTGAGTGGGTGGGTGAGTGTGTGAGGTGAGTGTGTGAGCGAGTGGGTGTGCGGGTGAGTGGGTGGGTGAGTGTGTGAGGTTAGTGTGTGAGAGGGTGAGTGTGTGAGCGAGTGGGTGTGCGGGTGGGTGTGCGGGTGAGTGGGTGGGTGAGTGTGTGAGCGAGTGGGTGTGCGGGTGAGTGGGTGGGTGAGTGTGTGAGCGAGTGGGTGTGCGGGTGAGTGGGTGGGTGTGCGGGTGATGTGAGGGTGGGTGAGTGTGTGAGCGAGTGGGTGTGCGGGTGAGTGGGTGGGTGTGTGAGCGAGTGGGTGTGCGGGCGAGTGGGTGGGTGAGTGTGTGAGGTGAGTGTGTGAGCGAGTGGGTGTGCGGGTGAGTGGGTGGGTGAGTGTGTGAGCGAGTGGGTGTGTGAGGTGCGTGGATGGGTCAGTGAGTGGATGAGTGAGGAGGGGTACCAGGTCGTCTACTGGGGGTGAGGGGTCATTATACAGGGCGGTTCAAAGGTCAAGACACAGTTTCTTGGGTTTTTATTTTATTGTGATTTTCCGAGTTTACAAAGGTAGCTCTCTCTCCATCCGTCTCTCCACTCTCTCTTCCTCTCTCCATGCTGGGCCTGTAGGCTTGGCCCGAGCGAGTTCCCGCCTTTTCACGAGTTGATTCCGCCCCCCGCCGTGGCTTTGTCGGCACGAGGCTTCTGCGCCGGTGAGTGTCAAGGGCTCCAACGGGCCCCAAACCGCTGCCCCGTCGTCACCGCCGCCGTGGACAAAGCGCCGATGCTCGACATCATGAGCTGCGTGGAGAGGGACCTTCTGGACCTCATGTTGCGCACGGGCTACAACGTCGTCCAGGAGAACGGACAGAGGAAGCTGGGACCGCCGCCCGACTGGCAGGGCCCCCCTCCCGCCCGCGGCTGCGAGGTGTTCGTGGCGAGGATCCCGCGCGACCTGTACGAGGACGAGCTGCTTCCCGTGCTGGAGGCGGTGGGGCAGCTGTACCAGCTGCGCCTCATGATGACGTACGACGGAGAGAACCGCGGCTACGCGTTCGCCACCTTCGCGACGCGCTCGCAAGCCGCGGACGCCGTCAAGAGACCCCACGACTTGGAGATCCGCCCGGGGCGACGGATCGCGGTTTGCGTGAGCGTCGACAATCGCCGCCTCTTCTTGGCGAGGCTGCCGAAGGACAAGACGGGGCCGAGGTGATGGCGGCGATGAGCGACGCCACGGAGGGCGTCGTGGGCGTCGAGATGCGCTTCTGTCGCTACGACAGGAGCCTCAGCCGAGGCTACGCGTTCGTCGAATACGAGAGCCACCGCGCGGCCTGCATGGCCCGCAGGGTGCTGCTGCCGTACTCCTTCCGGCTGTGGGGCCGGGACATCAACGTGGACTGGGCCATCCCGCAGCGAGAGCCGGGGGCGGCGGCTGCTGCTGCTGCCGCGGCGGTGGCAACGGAAGACGACGAGGAGGGGGGGGGGGAGGAGGAGGCGGCAACTGAAGACGAGGAGGAGGTGGAGGAGGAGGAGGTGGGGGAGGAGGAGGCAACGGAAGACGAGGAGGAGGGGGGGA
>NC_083843.1:13087381-13164737 GCF_015708825.2 Lethenteron reissneri | reverse complement strand
AAAAATGTGATAGGACGCGGTGATGATATTATTTAGGGGTGAGGTAAATGAGACGAGGTGATAAGACAAGGTGATAGGATGAGGTCAGTGTGAAGTGACGATGTGTGTATCTAACGTGATGAGGTGCGTTCCCTTTTGCCTCTATGCCCAGTCAGAAGCAGCAATTACAATTACACACCTGTGCCTCGAGCCCATTGCAGTGTGACTGTGTGAGTGACAGCCGGTCGATGGTGGTTGCTCACTCACAACTTGCTCCTGCACTCGGTGGACCTGTACGGGGCATCTTTGGCGGTAGTTAGATGCCCGCTCACGGACACCAGTGACGATTGTCTGAACCGGTACCTGGGATTCCACTAGGTCGACTCGTCTCAAATGAGTACCTAGTGCGATGTGTAAACATTAGCACGGGGAGACAAAGGCGGCCGCGTGATGCTGGCCAACCACCCCCTCATGTGTCGTGCCGGCCTTCGTAGGTGCTCGCTAACAGCACTTGCCCCTACAGCCTGTTAAGACTTTTCGGGGGGATTTGCCTTTGGTGAAGGTGATGATGATGTTGCTGGTCGTCTGAATGTTGAACTTCCGTCACACCTCAGGAAGGTGCGGGGGGAAGGCCAATTCAACATGAAATAATAATCAACAAAACACAATCACGCAACAAAAAACGTGTCGTTTAACTTCTAGCGCCACAGTGTTACTGACGAATGCGTTTGTTGATATTTTCACTCTGAAAGGGCATCGGCTTGGCCGTGATGATATGGCAGTGCCACTATTACATACTTCCACTTCTCCGTGTCCCCTCTTCTCTCCGTCTCCCCCCTCCTCTCCATCTCTCCCTCCTCTGCGTCTGCCCCCGTGTGAGCACGCAGGTCGAGTACATGCTCGTCTCCTTCGATCACACGGCGCGCAGGGCCCGTGTCTTGTCAACGCAGAGGAGCTGATCAACGACTTGAGAGCCATGGACGAGGAGGCCAACCCGGGTGAGACCTCCTCCTCCCCCTCCTCCTCCCCCCCCCTCCTCCTCCCCCCCCCCTCCTCCTCCCCCCCCTCCTCCTCCCCCCCCTCCTCCTCCCCCCCCCCCTCCTCCCCCCCCCTCCTCCTCCCCCCCCCTCCTCCTCCCCCCCCTCCTCCTCCCCCCCCTCCTCCCCCCCCCTCCTCCTCCCCCCCTCCTCCCCCCCCCTCCTCCCTCCCCCCCCCCTCCTCCTCCCCCCCCCCCCCCCCTCCTCCTCCCCCCCCTCCTCCCCCCCCCTCCTCCTCCCCCCCCTCCTCCCCCCCCCTCCTCCTCCCCCCCCCCTCCCCCCCCCTCCTCCTCCCCCCCCTCCTCCCCCCCCCTCCTCCCCCCCCCCCTCCTCCCCCCCTCCTCCTCCCCCCCCTCCTCCCCCCCCCCCCCCCTCCCCTCCTCCCCCCCCTCCTCCCCCTCCTCCTCCCCCCCTCCTCCCCCTCCTCCCCCTCCTCCCTCCCCCCCCCCTCCCCCCCTCCTCCCCCTCCTCCTCCCCCCCCTCCTCCCCCTCCTCCCCCCCCCCTCCTCCCCCTCCTCCCCCCTCCTCCCCCCCCCCCCCTCCTCCCCCCCCCCCCCCTCCCTCCCCTCCTCCTCCCCCCCCCCCCTCCTCCTCCCCCTCCTCCTCCCCCCCCTCCTCCTCCCCCCCCTCCTCCTCCCCCCCTCCTCCTCCCCCCCCCTCCTCCTCCCCCCCCTCCTCCTCCCCCCCCCCTCCTCCTCCCCCCCCTCCTCTTCCCCCTCCTCCTCCCCCCCTCCTCCCCCCCTCCTCCCCCCCCCCTCCCTCCTCCTGCCACGTGCTCACAGTGAGAGCGGCCGTGCCCCAACGGCCCCAAACCGTTTTTAAACCCAACACAGATTTTCCGATTCTATTTTCGTAAAGTTTCGGAATCGATTAGATTTTTGGTACAAAATATCCAGACCCAGCCGTGCATTTTACTATATAATGAGCCCAATAATGTCTGTGTGTAACGTGCGTAACGTCACATAATCATGAACAGGTGGTGTCCTCCACATGGACCGCCCCCCCCCCCCCTCATTAATAATCATGAACGGGTAACTTCACTCCGCATAATAAGGTGCAGCAGAAAAGAAAATTTGTTTACGCAAATTGGCTTTAATTTTAACCTTTCTTCATGGTAAATAAACCTAATAAATAAATCAACGCATCAACTAATATAACGAACCAAAAAAGTTTGTGTCTGTGTCCCGCGCGTGACATTACTCCACATGCGCCCCTCCCCTCATTATTATTCACGTGTGCCTGGATTTTCAGACGACCGCAGAAGAAGGTCGAGCGGCTATGACATTTTTTAAATGCAAATTCGCTTTCGATTTTACGTATCTTCATACAAAGTGAAGGAAATAAATCATTATATGCCGCATCACTGTGCATTTGGTGTCTTTAGCTTCCTAATTATGCTATAATAAACATTTCTCTGCTACTTTGCAGACATTATATTGAATTCGAATTGTTTTCAACCCAGCGAGCGAAAGCGGAAGGTAAGTGTCAGAGCAGTAAATATCAAATAATTGATAGGTCCGTTAATTACAGTGCTACTATGATGTTACGTCAGGTGTTTTATGAAATAGTTGCGTGCAACAAACACTGCGATTAATGCAGTGCTGCTGTCAAATGCTGTCAGGTGTTTTATGACTTCGTTTTGTGCAACATTCACTGCCATTATTACAGTGCTACAGCGAAATGCAGTGAAGTGTTTAATGACATTCTTTTTAAAATATTCATATTTTTTGGGTCTTACGGTAAAGTCCCATAGATAGGTTCAAAGAAACGTAGTTTTTGTTATTGTTTGTGATTTTATTTGAACCTATCCATGTGACTCTACCGAAAGACCCAAATAATATGAATTACTGCAGTCATGAATGCTTTAAGTCAAGATTTTTCAATATTCTTTGCCATTACATTTAGAAAAGATACAATTATACTCTGATCAATTTATTCATAACTCTAATGCTTCTCTTTGGTCTTCGTTATTTGCTAAGTTACTTCAGACAGTATCACCACTCTACTTTCTTCACTCTTCCCTATTAAGCGCCCTTTGGAGAAGATTCATTTGCTAGTTAACAGCTTCAGGTGATTTTAAAAAAGTGCTAAAGTGAAGTTACAGTTTTTTTTCAAATTAGACAGCCACATAGATTGCTCACCTTTGACTATTGTGTAAGATACCGAAGAATTCCTGGTCAAAAAATTACCAATTGTAATGCTTCTTTTGACTCTGCCAGCTAAATTTGGCCCCTCTGTAGATCACATTATCCCTCTACAGTATCTAAAAGCGCGAGGGCAACCTTATTCGCAGTTTCACAGCTGCTGGAGCACGTTAAGTGTCATAAGATCTAAATACGTGAGCCCAGGATTGATAAACATCATGGAGGACGAAGATACTGCAGCTAAGAAACGCCGTTTGCAAAGAGAAAGACAGCAGAGATGGAGAGCTCGCCAGAGCCAAGACACTTTGATGTTGGAGCTCAAGTCAACGCAACGCGAGTGAATATCTCCAAATTACAGTATGTTGCAGCGCAAACGGTGATCAGAGGTACATTCAACCCACAAATCAGTGCTGGAAAGCTTACAAAACCGTGTATTGTCGATTCGTACCTGCAGGTTGAACCTAATAATTTGAATTACATTCGTCAACATTAGCAGAAATTACGAGTTGAGCTTTATCAAAAACTTGCCGATCACATAGAGAATGCCTATCAAATGGCTGCAAGACGAGCCGGAATTCCTGTTATTCTGCCTTCGCCTTTCGAAGGTTCACCGCGGAACATGAAAGAGCAAAGCATGGACGCAATTACAATTTTCACAAAGCAATACGCTCCCGATCTCTTCATAAAATTCACTGGAAATCCAAGGTGGCGAGAAATCACCAACAATTTGCAGCAAGGTGAACAAGCATCTGATCGACTTGACTTAGTAGCACGTGTTTTGAAGTTGAAACTGAAATCGTTGATGCAGGATCTCACTGTCCATGGCGTTCTGGGAATCTCAACGGCTTTTGTCTACACCATCGAGTTCCAGAATCGTGGTCTGCCTCACGCACACATCCTGGGAACATTGCAAGTTGATGATAGATTCACAAGCTCTGAGCACATTCATCAGGTTGTGCCTGCTGAAATTCCCGTTGCGGCTAAAAATCCGCGGTTACACGAAATTGTCACAAGATGCATGGCCCATGCGCAGCTGCGAATTCTCGCGCAGCCTGCATGCAAAATGGAAGGTACTAAAAGGCGTTCCCGAAGGAATTTGCTACCATGACAGTGCACAATGTTAACGGATATCCTTTGTATTATCGGCGACAAGGAATTTCAGCTGAAGTTCGTGGATCGTCAATGGATAACAGATATGTGGTGCCGTACAATCCATATCTGTTGCTGATGTACAATGCTCACATCAATGTTGAGGTCTGCACGTCACTACGAGCTGTTAAATATATTTATAAATATATTTACAAAGGATTCTATTGCGCCAATATGACGATCACTACCAGCGAGATTGCTCTTACACACGACGAGCTGTGAAATTTCATCAACGCAAGATACGTCAGTGCACCAGAGCTATGTGGCGTTTGCTCGAGTCGCCAATGCATGATAGCTCGCATGCCGTGATGAGATTGCCCATGCATTTGCCACCTCAGCAATGACTTGTGTTCCAAGAGGGTTGAGAAGATGAGGCGTTGGAAGCCGCACGAACAGGTCACACGAAGCTCGAAGCTAGGTTTCAGCAGGGGCGGTTTCTTCATTAGGGCGATTGGGCGACGCACCACCAATGTCATTCAACCACAGAGTCACGCTAGCCGTCACTGCAGCCTCTGGATATAGTCCAATCAGCGTCATGTCACGTTCTGTGGAGTACCGCCTCTTTTTGGGCGATTTCACTCCGGCTGAGAATCGCCCCGAGTGGCCCCATAGACTTACATTGAAAGATGTTTTTTTTCGAACGGGGGCGCTCCAATGCATTCTCTATGGCTTCCGGGAGGGCAAGCCCTAACGTGCTTACGTCATCATAAGTGCTAACGTCATCATACGTGCTTACGTCATCATACGTGCTTACGTCATCATACGTAAGCACGTTTCATCCAACAATATAATTTATCGCCACCTAGTGGAATCTTCTTCTTGGTTCTTTCGGTAAAGTCACGTAGAAGGGAAGTAATAAAATAATAAAAATAAAACATAAAATTATTCTCACGACGTTTCGGCCACAACGCAAGTTATTCTCACGACGTTTCGGCCACAACGTTCCACTCACTGACATGGTGCAGTGTGCAGAGTAATGTATGGTGTCGTAATTGTATAGTAAATATATAGCAGTGTGATACACATTAGGGTGGGTAGAATAATACATAGTGTTATATTAAAATGGATAAGGCAGCAACTGCAGCAGCAGCAGCAGCAACTGCAGCAGCAGCAGAAACTGCAGCAGCAGCAGAAACTGCAGCAGCAGCAGAAACTGCAGCAGCAGCAGAAACTGCAGCAGCAGCAACTGCAGCAGCAGCAACTGCAGCTCCCTTTGATGATATTAATCCTGCATAATGCACATGCATATGCAGTACTAATCACATTCCTGCATTTCCCATAAATATGCTAAATTCCTCTTGATATGCAAATTCCTTTGTCAAGGCGCCCAGCTTATATATATGCTCCAAGCTCGTGTGCTGTTTCATTCAGACTCTGTCGCCTCGACGGACCTGGTTTTCACCTGAGGACGGCTGCTTGCGTTGTGGCCGAAACGTCGTGAGAATAATCTTATTATGTTTTATTTTTATTATTTTATTACTTCCCTTCTACGTGACTTTACCGAAAGAACCAAGAAGATGAATCCCTGCAGTCACGAAAGTTTTAAATCAAAATCTAGTGGAATCTTTAATAAAATAAACTTGAGTGGTTTGTTTTAATAGTGAGTATAGAAACAAACAAGATGTATTGTAAGAGTCACTTTATTTTTCATTAATATTAAAGAAGTGAAGTTGCCTTTGCATGCTTAAGCTGTTAATTTATCCATTGCATGGGTGGACCTTATCCTTATCAATCATCCAGACATTTGCCCCCCCAGAGAGTTTTGCAGGAGCCGCCACTGGGTTTCAGCTATGCTTCATAGATCCACACGCACAATAATCTATCTACAACGACATTCCCTACAATTGTGTATGTCAACAACAACTGGAAGCAGCGACAAAGAGGAGGCACTAAGATCGTTGCGAGATTATACAGTGTTCGAATAATAGATGAGGAGCGCTTCTATCTGAGGATGCTGTTGCATCACGTCAATGGCGCTACCAGTTTTGAATTGCTCTGAACCGTCGATGGTGTCGTTTACAACGCATTCAAGGAAGCTGCCTTTCATCGTCATTTGCTGGATTCAGACGAAGAATGGGCTCGATGCGTGCAGGAGTCCACGAAATGTCCAATTATATGCGACAGACGTTTGCTCACGAGTTGTGGAACAACCATTAACTTGACATGTTGCTGGATTATCTACGGTGTCATGACGAAAATGTTGCAACATGCCTCTGCACGACATCAACGCTATTCTCAAGCAACATGGATTGTCTTGTGCATCAATTGGTATTCCCGAACCGATATGCCATCCAATCAAAGCTCAGCTATACGATGCAGTGCATGAAGAACGAGAAGTGGAAACGGGAATTTCCTCCCTTAATGGCCAACAGTTTGAAGCTTTAACAGCAATAATGAGAGCTGTCGATGATGAGCATGCTCAGAACAGACTTTCTTACTTAGATTATCCTGCCGGATCTGGTAAGACTTTCCTGTACTCCACACTGCTCTCATTTGTTTGTGAAAAAGGTCACATCGCTCTTCCTTTTACCACCACTGGAATCGCAGCTACTTTACTGCAAGACAGACGAACTGTGCACAGCGGATTCAAGCTTCCAGTTCCCCTCCTTGACACCTCTTCTTTGTCGATGAGATTTAATTCGCCAGAAGGCGAAACGATGAGCTTCATTCATAATAATTGATGAAATTACGATGCTGACAAAGCATGGCCTTCGATGCATCGATCAGCTGCTGCGTGACATCGCGCAGATTCAATGCCCATTTGGTGCAAAAGTCATCGTTATCGATGGCGACTTCAGACAGACTTTGCCAGTTGTACCAAAAGGCACGAATGTTGATGTCGTCGAGTGCTGTATCAAATCCAGCGTATTATGGCAGCATTTTTGCAAGTTGACTTTCACGACAAATCTTCGGAGTGATGGTAAAAATGAGCATAACAATTGGCTGCTGAAAGTTGGATTGGGAAGTTTGCAGGAGTTATCTCGATTGTGGTTAGGTTCCATTGAAATTCCACCTCAAATGATCACGGTTGATGATCTGGTCACCGCAATGTACGGTCAAAGCTTGCAACACATGCCTGCCGAAGAACTTGTGAAAAAAGCGATTCTGGCACCTACCAACAAGGATACTCTCGATATGAACAGAAACATCATCACACAGCTGTCCGGAGATATCCAAAATCATTACAGCTCTGACTTGATCGTGTCGGAAGATTCTGCGGACGCATTTATTTACCTTCCAGAATTTCTTCACGCTTAAACACCTTCAGGAATGTCTTCACACACATTGGCACTGAAGACAGGCGTTATCATCATGCTGCTGCCAAATCTTAACCCGAAGAATGGCCTTTGCAATGGAACGCGTTTGATGGTCAAATCATTACAAAATAACTTAATCACCGCAGATATTGTATTGGAATGCAACCGAGGCGAAATCGTCTTCATCCCGAGAATCGACCTAACTCAAAGTGATGTCACTGTTCCTTTCGTACTGAAACGACGACAAATTTAAATAATTCCTGCATATGCGATGACGATCATCAAGTTGCAGGATCAGACTTTAGAAAATGTGGGTATTTATCTCAATTAACCCGTATTTTTCCATGGCCAGCTGTACGTGGCTCTGTCTAGATCTACATATCCTCAGCGGATCAAAATGTTCATCAAGGAAAGCCAACTGAGCCAACTGCAAGGACAACTTTTGAAAAGTGATAAGAGATTCACACAAAATATTGTATACCGAGAAATCTTCCAAAGTCCTTAATTTAATTTAATAAGTTAAGAATGTTTTCTTTATGTGCTACATTTCCTAATAAAATTTACAATGCCACAATAAAACGTTAATTTACATTTTTAATATTACAGCTTCCATCCTAGGACAAGCTAACAATTGAGTTCCATAAAATGGAATCGAAATTACACTGCTATATTATGGGGACCTCATTTGCCAGTAAAAATATGATAATTGGTTCTTTACCCTTCTATCTGGCAACAAAACTGACACCTTTTTGCAAGGAGTCATGTTTGCATAGACCGCAATACCTGCAGTCATAAATACAAACAAAAGACATAACTCTGATAATGTGCACTGTCCTTGAAGTTGATTGGTCCACACCCGAGACAGCTTTCCTTCGAGCCTAGTCTCATATGGGTTGGACCAGATGACGCCAAAAGGCGCCTTTTGGCGTCATCTGGTCCAACCCATATGAGACTAGGCTCGAAGGAAAGCTGTCTCGGGTGTGGACCAATCAACTTCAAGGACAGTGCACATTATCAGAGTTATGTCTTTTGTTTGTATTTATGACTGCAGGTATTGCGGTCTATGCAAACATGACTCCTTGCAAAAAGGTGTCAGTTTTGTTGCCAGATAGAAGGGTAAAGAACCAATTATTACACTGCTATATATTTTTTTTCAAACTATGGATTCAAATACAATTACCCCCACCTTTAAGACAATTATGGCTCTCGCCTGATGATGCTGGGTGTAGTTACCTGCAAAACGTCGTACTCGAATTGTAAATGTTGTGGGTTTACTCTCCAACACACAATTGTGCTGAACTACTGAGTAATTGGCAAGTTTTGTTTATGCGACAACCCTTCATAGTTGGGTTTGTCGGGTGGTGGCAGGTTTTACGACACATTTATATTAACGCGATCTAACCCAAAACACCTATGTTATGGATACTTTTCGTTTGTTGACGAAATGCATAAGAAGGTAAAATGTGGCATCGCAGGACATCTTTCAGTTCAACGGTTATTTCTTACACGGAGTATGCTGTTAAGCCAGTTACCCAGCAGTTTTTCGACAAAGGTCCGTGGTGCATCAGCAAGGAGCGAGCACAACAACGACAGAGTGATCCGTGGTACAGAGGAACGGACGACATCGGATCACTAAAACGTGAAAATATTAACCAAACGAAAAGGCACATTGCACCAAAAAGACGGATGAGAGGAGAAGTGCGCTATGGTGGAATCAAACGCGGTCGAACGAATGCAACTAACCATCATGGGAACGGCTAGTTCATGAGTGAGTCACATGGTTCGCGCCTGCCGTCTCCTTCAAAGTGGACGCTAAAAGTCTCGTGACTTCATTTGCCGGAGTAGGCCCGTTGTACAACCAGCATCCAAGGGTACGCCATGGTGGCGAGATGTTAATTACCTCGCCTGGTGTGCAGGAGGTCATGGGTTAGATCCTGACCTTGACGCCCGTTGTATATTTTGAATTTGTGATGGTCTCCCCGTGGTGGCGTGAATATTTCTTCAGCTGCTCCGTTTTTTCCCTCCACATTTACCATCATGGTTATAGTGTACTGTATTTGGCTAGTATACATGTCCACACGATAACCTATTTCGTTGAGCTATCATTTGTGGCCAGGTCGCTTCTGAAAAGAGCTACAAAGCTCAATGGGCTTTACCTGGTAAAATAAAAAATAGTTTGCCTATTATGAAGAAAAAAATACCCGCAAAATTGCCTGAATTAGAATATACATATCAATCATCTCCACGCTGCTATGAAAATATAGCAGGACTCCACTTAATGAGAGTGATTTTGGCTCAGTGAGACTTCCTTGCGTGCACGAACAAGCAGGATGAAGCAACGCAATAATAATAATGGTAATATCTCTCCCATGTGGCAGGTACCCATCGCGGTGGCACCTGGAGTATGGCAGCTACATGCTGGAGGGTATCCCAATGCAGCCGTACGGAAGCTCCATGGCCGAGCTGGCCAGCGTGGAGCCGAGCATGAGGCTGCGGCGGAGAGACGTGCTGGCTCGGCTACGCTCGAACGAGACAATATGCTCCCTCACCACCTTCCCCAGGTGAGAGGGAGTGTCGTCGGCGTCGCTCTCCTCTCAGGAGAAGAAGTAGGCACCTGCGTGTAAGCTGAGCCCCTTTGTATGTATGTGTAGTGTCGTAGATCTCTTCTCCCTTATTGAGGCTTGTGTGTGTGCGGGTGGCGTGCGGCGCACACACTCAGCTGGAGACGAGGTAGTCGCAGAAGGCACCGTCCTTCCTTCATTACATTCACTCCCCCAACTCCGGCCCCCTCTTTCTCTCACGACCACACTTCTGTATGACCCAGCCTAGACACGACCCTGTCCACGTTGCACCGATGGCGTCGACCGAGAAAGTAAACTACTGTCCGGCCGCGCAATGATCGGGCAAAGGCGGCAGCGACTAAGGCGGTGATGACGACATCTACGACGAGACGAGTGCACTCCCAGAACCAGCAGCCCAGAGCTCTCGCTCTCCACTGCGAGCTCTACATGATGCTCTAATCAAAGTTTCAAACTTTTGTTTCTTCTGCGCGTCGTCCTCACTGTGCTTGTGTAGTGACTGTGATTGTCATTGTGGGGTGCCGGGCTTATGAAGCCACGGCGGATAATGTGTTGGCATTATGTGTAGCCCGCTTACTGGGTGTAGTAGCAGCCCTAGCAGGGCTTGGGTGAGCGCTGGTCAGCGCGGAGGCACCAGGTACAGTGTGCGGTGTGGGCTCCCGGTGAGGGAGCGAGAGGGAGCGTCAGCCAGCCAGGGTTACGTTGGGGCATGATACGCTGGTTGACCTGCCGATACGTGACCGGATGATATTGGAGGGGGGCCACCGGTGGACGGGGGACGCTGGGCGGTTACGTGGTCTAAAAGAGCTCTCGGGGAGCCTTCAGGAAAGAACTCGAGAGGTGGGCGGGGCGAGGGATGGAGCTAGGCCGAGCCCAGGACAATATAACGGGGGCCCCGTGAGGGGCTCGGGGTTCTTCGTGTTGCTGGTGATGAAGATCCACGGTCGGGTTAAAGAAGCCTCTAGCTACGCGGTCTGGGACCCAGCTTGTGGTCCGGGCAGGGATAGTGAATCGTGTCTAGTTCTGCCATTCAACACCCAAGTGTAGGTTGTGTCGCAGACGTTGTCCTGGGAGCAGGACAACGTCTGCGACTCAGTTGGACTCACTACACTTGGACGACATGACAACAGAGGTGGGTCGCGGTGTCTATGTGCGCCATGGAACGGAGTCGCGAAAATCGTTTTTAATTTATTCCGATTTTGACTTCCGTTTATTCTGGACCCCGGAGTCCTGCCATACGGTTCAGGTGCAGCTGCTGTGCAGCAGTCAGTGCTGTGTCGCTACATATGTATGTTTAACTTCTTTCGTACTGAACGTAGCCAACCGGGCTAATCGCAGTGTGCAGGGGGAGGGTGGGGGTGGGGAGGACAACAAACTAAACACAACAAGCAGTTGTGGGGGCCGTCGGCCCCCGGGGTCCCTCCCGCCTGCATCCCCTATTCGTTTACGTTACCCCACCTCCCTATTACCCGCTACGGTTTCGCCGGCATTCGAACGCGACGCCCCTACGGTTACAGCCTCGCGCCGCGCTCCCACGCTGCGAGCATACGTGCGCACATCATCGTCGATCAAACGCCGTGCTCGCAGTATAGCCCTGTGCGGCACGTTCCCAATGCGCATCCGTATTATACACGTAGTGAACGTGCGCGCACACACGCATACAGCTCCACACGCGATACCCACTCTTGCGCCGCTCTGCGCAGCGCTCGCCGCCTGCTGGCCGCTCACGTTATGAGCGCGCACCTGGGGGACGCCGATTACGCACGCACGCCCACACACACGCCGCTCCGCGCACTCCAACTCAACTCACGTTATACTCGCGCACCTGTATCACACACGGAGTGAACACACGCGACACCCACTCTCGCACCGCTCTGCGCAGCGCTCCCCCGAGGCGAGCCGCAGCACCACAGAATCACTGCGTACCCACGCGCAACCCGCGCGCTCAGCTCCGCGCAGCGCTCACTCACGTGGCGAACCACTGTGCACACAGCGCACCCACACGCTCACACTGCACGACAAGATCACGCGAGACCACGCTTCGCTATTAATGATTTATTATATGCCACCTGCGAATTGATGTGGAATCAGTGAGTCGACGAGGCTGGCCTATTCCACTAAACCTGTACCTAGTCCCTATTTATCGGCTTACGATACCCTACTTCACCTCCCCACTCACTGTTTGGTGCCCGCGGAGGTTCGCTGCTCTCTGCACTAACAGCGTACCTCGATGCGTCGCACGGACGTCCGGGTCGCTGGCTGGAACTCCTGCTGGTCCGCTGGCCTGGAGAGAAGGGGCGATTTCCCCTCTCCGCTCCTCTATTTATCCTCCCTACCTCAAAGGGGATGCTGCGCTGAACAATGGGCTCGTGCACCCCAAGCCCGCGCACGGCGGTTCCCGGGCGCTGTTGATATGCTAATCAGTGCGCGACGTTGGCGGCGTACATCCTAATTACTCCCTTACCCTTCCTAACAATGGGGCCTGCGCGCTCAAGCGCAATTATCCCAACCCTCCATGACTATGCGCAACAGCCCCTGTGACCCCGCTATTCATGCTGTCCCGTGCTTCCTCTGCTTGCCCCGTCGACTCGTGGGGGTGTGTGTGGGGGGGAAATGCGCCTCAACCGCGGTGGCCGAATGCCCCACGCCGCGACCACACCATATTAAGGCCGGCCGCAGCGCCGCGGTGCCACGTAGCACGGGGGAGGTCATCCAATTCCCTGATCGCCGGAAACCGTGAGAATTAATCCCGATAAGGGTCTCTCGGATAAAAACCGGTCGATCAGGTAACCTTCCCTTCCAGCTCTATGGGGGGGGGGGGAATGCGTGCGGGTGTGTGCTTATGTGGGGCGGGTGATGGGGGGCAGTGCGGTGGGGGAAGCCGGGCGGCTCCCTGGCTCGGCAGAGCGGCCCCGTCGTTGTGGCACCACACAGTTTTAAAGTAATTACTTTTCGATCTGAATTAAAAAGCGCAAGGCCCGCCCAGATGTTCCCAGAAGCCCGGCACAGAATGCTACGTGTGGGGGGCGAGTGGGGGGCCCGAATTCACCGCCTGGAATATTTGCCCTCATTTCTCTCACGACCACGCTGCTGTACGACCCGGTCGCTGTGAAGATTTCGGTTCAAACAGGGAGGGCCAGCCTGCATGTCACGTATAGCTGGCTCGCCCGCATTCATGTATGGGCGCCCTCGCTCACCCGCTGACTCGCCTGTGCGTGGCTCCTGTTGATGCAGACTCGGCTGCCCAGGTTTCTCTCAGCCTGAGTGTGTGCCCCAGCACCGAGATGGACTATCTGCGTCTGTGTTCTTGCCGGACGAGGCTATCACCTGCCACCCGCGCTTCAGGTGAGAGTGTGTGGTGAGTGTTTGAGTGTGTGGAGTGAGTACATGAGTGAGTGCGTGAGATCTGGACAGTGTGGGGAGGGATAGTGTAGTAGCGGTCAGTGCGCTGCCCTACTAAACCCGGTAGCCCGAGTTAGATTCCCACTCATAGTCAACACGAATAACGATGATCTGAACCAGTCCTCGGCCTCCCCTAGGTCGACTCAGCCTCAAACGAGTACTTTGGAGTAAACTAAAATAAACTAAACAATTTTTTTTTTCACCAGGTAAGGCCAACAGAGCTATGCAGCTCTTTTCCAGAAGCGACCTGGCCAAAAATGATAGCTCAACAAAGTTTCTTATCGTGTGGAAATGTATAGCAGTCAAATACTCTAAACGCATGTTTCTAAATGTGGAGGGAAAAACCAGAGGACCCGGAAAAATTCCACGCAACCAAAGGGACAACATGCAATTCCAAATATACAGGTGGCAGCATAGGGATCGAACTCACGACCTCCTGTATACCAGGAAATGTAGTTAACATCTCGCCACCGTAGTGCCCCGGGATTGACGTCAGGGGGCAGATAATGTTGATGTTGCGGGGTACCATTACGGAGGGCCGTTGCATTCATTTGAATTTCACAGAAACGTCGTCGGGTTTCGTTTTTTGTCATCTCTTGCCCGCAGTACGATTACGAGGAACATCCGCGAGAGGCGAGGAGAGAAGGTCGTGGTGAACGTACCAAGTGGGTATCATTAAAACCAGCCGCCCCCCTCCCCCATTCTTTTCCCTTTCACCTGCAACGTACAACAACAGGAGTATGTGCTGCGCTTCAAACCTCGCTTCCCCCCTCGTCTACCTCCCCCACCCCCCTAGTCTTCAGGGACAGAAACACTCCATCCCCATTCATCGACCAAATCCCGCACGGTGACGAGGAGGCGGCCATCGCGATGAAGGCTGACCACATTTACATGGACGCGACGGGATTCGGCACGGGAAACTGCTGCCTGCAGGTAGAGCTAAGAAAAAAACTATTAAACTATTGTCAGGCATTTCACAACGGTGTAGCAAGTTGAAACTAGACTATTTTAATAAGCAATGCAACTGTGAACCCAAATGATGGACCATATAATAGACCAGTGTGGTCTCCGTCTCTTCATTGGAGGAATAACAGGACTGCATGTGCTCTCTCCTGAAGCCCTTTCGTTGCCAGCAGACCTCAACATTTATATCTAGCTCCCCAAAAGTGCCATACACGAGACAAACATAATTTTTTAAAATTGTAGGAAGGGCAGGTAATGGCTGAGGCGGTGCCGCAAACAACCGCTGGCAGCCAGATCGCCGACAGGACACTTGGCAGGCACGGAAGCAGGCAGGAGACTTGTGGATGGTGTTGTATATGTCGGGTCTTGAAAAATTTATAAAATTAATTAAATTAATACAAATTACATTAAAATGGAAAATGCGTAATTATCAGAAACCATGCTGATTTATGTAAGTATGTGCATAAATTACGCTAATTGTTAATGTTTAATTGTGATTAGTTATGCAAATGCATAGAATCATGCTAATGCATGTCGTTATGATAATTAGGCTCTGCCTCGTTGTCTAGGGTCGTATTATCAATCAGGATAATACAATGAATTGTATGAAGTTAAACAATTGTGATGTAATTATGCTAAATTAAGGTCGGCTTCGTTGTCTAGGGTTGTATTATCAATCAGGATAATACAATTATTCTTGGTTTAACATTTACTGATTGTGTCTTAGTGTTTTTATATCAGGTCTCCAAATTCAAATCTCACCGCAGGATACAGTTCTCATAATTAAGATTATTAAGTATGAACTTTGGAAGGCACCATTCAGACACTTCTGTGTTAAGCAATTTACATTTCTAACCAAAAACATAACACTCTAATATGCTTGGAATTGTCCACACAGTACACCTGGAGGTGTTCTCCTCATTAATCCGTACATTTAACCCTCAATGGTTACGTTTGTAAAATTGGGTAACAGAACAATATATTCATTCCTGAGAGTAACACGAGCATATACGGCAGTTGGAAAAAGTCCTTTAAAATGAATGTGACGATATTCAAACGAACGGCAATAAAGAAACATGTTCCGAAGGCAAAAGTAGGCCTCAATGAATTCATTGGTAAGATTATGTAATTAACGAAATATCTTGGAATAATGGTGTGTGGCAGTGTGCCTGCTTCAGCAAATGCTTATCAATTGGCTAAGGCTTCAATTAATTCGCAGGCAAGATTCTGTGATCAAAAGAAAGATTTCAACACAATAGTCTCTCTGCGAGTGTGTGGATTCATAACATAGGTTTCTAGACGTTTAGTTTCATCAATGAATTCATTGGTAAGTTATGCAATTAACAAAAATAACGACTAACATACTTCTAAACGACCGTATCCACATAACTCAATGGTCATCAATGTTCTTCATCATCAGCTAATAGTTGACGCACTATTATTATTAGTCTTCTTCTTATTCCAGATATGTGCGTGTTGGTGGTTTGTCTTCTTGTTCAACACTGTTGTGTTAAGCAGACGCCGGGCGATGCGTTGTGAGTGTGTGAGTGTGGGGTAGGGTCATACACACAGGGTTTGAATCATTTGGGCGACATACCCATCACTACCTGTGAACAGTGCAAACAGGCTCTATCCCCAGGTGCCCACTCATGTGCACAAGCACGGGAACCCCTCAGCCGCTCATTTGCTAATTTACGCGAATTGGAATTTTCCCTGGAAGCCTCCCGCCCTTCGGAAAGCTTTTGAAGGCTTAGCGCACGGAATCAGAAATTTTAGATTTAGCCTTGTTGGGCAGGGCTTGTAACTGGACATCAATCGGGGGGTTGTGTTGTCTCCCGTACATTAAAAAAACGGCGAGTTCCCGGTGGATGCATGAGGAGCCATCCTATATGCAGCTAGGACTCCGGAAATTTGCAAATCCCTGTCGAGTTGTGACTCGCTGACCTGATGGCTCAACGTAGAGGTCAGAATCCTGTGCAGACGCTCAACCATGCCCTCCGTCTGCGGGTGGTATGGTGATGTGCGTACTTTCTTTGTTCCCAACAAATCGCACACTTCGCGCAACAATTTTGAAGAATTTATTTTTGCCCTGATCAGTCAGAAGACGTTCAGGAGCACCCTTGTCCATTACATAGTCATTGAGGAATGCCTCAGTGATCGTCGCCACCGACTGGTTGGGGAGCTGCCAGGTCATAGGCCATCGTGAAAAATGCTCGACTCCCACTAGGAAATACTTAGTCCCACGAGGGGTAGTGGGAAATGGACCAGGGATGTCCAGAGCAACTATTTCATTTACGCGGGAGACCTGAATCGATTACAATATTGGACAACAAGGTTTCACCAGCGGTTTCTGCCCCATGCACTGCACACACCCTTTCAACAAATTAGTAACATCCTCAGCCATGCTAGGGTAGAAGAAGTCCAGCTTAAGTTGGCCAATGTCTTATGCACACCCAGGTGCAACAGGTGCTCGTGTACCACCCAAATGACCTTGCCCCGCAGGGCAGTGGGCACAACAATGTTATAACGGCACAACCCTCTGTCCCAATGCATGAGCAATCCGCCTCTAAGAATGGGAAAGGCGACACCCGTCGATCCCCACCCACATCATCCTCCCTGACACAGCGTCACAATTTAAGCAGGGAAGCTACCTCAACCTGGAGGCGCCCCATTCGTCTTGGTCCAACCCAATGACGGCATCACGCGCCACTGGACCCGCGGCCACTTCAGATGTTACAACCTCGGCTGCTGCCGCAAGGGAAGGGGGCGAGTACTCGTTGGGTGAATTACAGCGCCCGGAGCCCGAAAAACATGCGCACCCGGCAATCACAACAGGATATCAGTGTTCGTGTGTCAGGAGCCTTTGCAATAGGTAACATTTAAGGAATAGTCCTGGAGGACCTCCAACCAACGTGAAAGTTGGCCAGATGGCTGTTTAACACGCAGCGCATATTGTAGCGCTGCGTGGTCAGAGTGCACCTCAAAGCGTCTACCATACAAATAGGTGTGATACTGTTGCACGTAAACCACAATAGCTAACAGTTTCCAGCGTGTGACACAGTACCGTTGTTCGGCCGGAGACAGCTCTCTGCTTCCGTATGCGACAACCCTATCGAAGGCCATCGATATCTGGAGACAGAACAGCTCCAATTCTGGTGTTACTAGCGTCTGTATCAAGGAAGAACAGCAAGGAAAAGTCAGGAAAGCAGAGGGTAGGGGCGTTCACCAAGCCACCCCAAAGCGCAACAAATGCGGCCTCCTCCTCCCCCCAATGGAATTTATGACCCTTTTCCATGAAGTATTGGAGAGGTTTAGTGATGGTAGTGACCCTGACTAAAAAGCAGTGGTAATTTGGATGCAAATCCTATTAAACTGCACACCTCCCCCACCGACGTGGGGGTCGGGCAAATACGAACACGCGCGGTTTTGTCTGGGTCAATCACAATACCCGATTCACTTACTATGTGGCCAAGATACCGAACCAATTTCTGAAGGTGGCCGCACGCATTTTGAGAAAGACAGTGCGTAGCCGTTCCAGGTGTTCGTCAAACGTACGGCTGAAAACTATAACATCATCGAGATATATCACACACGAGTCCCGCTGGAGACCAGCCACAACCAGTTCCATTAATTGCTGGAACATAGCCGGCGTGGAATGAAGACCCATCGGAAGCTGATTGAATTTGAACAAGTCTTGTGGTGTATGAATGGCTGTTTTGGGCTTAGAGGCTTTGTCTAACGGCAACTGCCAAAACCCGGATAGGAGATCAAGAGTGGAAAAGAACCGCGTTCCTGCTAGAGCATAATGTGAATCGTCCATTCGAGGTAGAAGATACGCATCAGCAACAGGGACCTTATTAACCTTACGGAAGTCAACACAAAAGCGCAAGCTACCATCCTGCTTTTTAACAACTACAATTGGGGCTCCCCATGGGCTGGTGGATGATTAAATAATATTTGTGGCTAACATTTTGTCAACCACCAGCCAAACGTGTTCTTCTTCCTTAGGGCTCAACCGGTAGGGATTCTGCCGGATGGGAGTAGCGTCACGCGTATCAATGTGATGACTCAAAAGAATAGTGCGGCCGATGTCAAAGTTCCCTTTAGCTAAAAACATCTGAAAATTCGCGCAAAAGCGCCCTCAATTTCCCCCTCTGGACCTTGGACAAATCCGTATTCTCCGAACAAAGCGTATCCATCCACCCCTCATCAGGACTTTGGTGGGGCCGCGTATTCGATGTGGCACCCACACTGCCAACAATGCTTTCCTCATAAAGCACTGGTGACGCATGAGCTAGCATGGTATCTTCTTCGACAAACGTGTCTAAACCCTGCGTTATGAACCTGAATGAAGGGTTCCTGATCGTTGGATACCAACATCTGAGCCCCTACTAACGTCAATCCACGACTGGCTTCATTAGGTCCCAAGAGAATTCCTCCCGCCGTCACTTCCTGGTCTAGTGGCTTTCACAATCGTAGGGGGACCAACATTCGTGCGTCGGGGGGAATTTTAACCATCCTACATGCAAATGCTTGCACGGTAGCGTTAGCTGTGCACAAGCAAGTGGGAGAAGGCAAGAATGCTATTCAACGGCCGGATGGTAATTCCAGGCACCTCTGGTCAATCTAAATTTCCAGGGGCATCCTTCCCAGAAAATCAGTCCCGAGCAAGCAAGGAATAGCAAAGGACGTTGAAACAAGAACTGGTCCCCATAAATTTGACATCCAAAATACACACCTCTGTTGTTATTATCCCAATGAGCCGCCGTTTGTGGTGAAGCACAGAGCTTCGACAGAGCATAAGGAACAACAATTAGGGGTCAAGATATTATAAATCAACTCTGAAATGATGGTCGCTGACACACTGGTGTCAACGAGCATCCTAATTTCAACCCCTTCTATCAATCAAATGACAGCGGATGAACCTTTAGTCACGGCCACCACTCAATTGGCCAGCTTTGACCACTGACCCAGTAGGAGCGGCCGGCCGGCCCGATTGAAGTCAGAATCCTCTTGCACCGACGCACGACCGGAACAGAAACTGAATGAAAGAGATGGGTGTGGGATGTGTCGTGACTCGCCTTCGGGTGCAGTGGAGCAAAGGACGGTCGGGCAGATGATGGTGGTGGTCCGGGGAGGCATCGTCGTGGCACGCGTCAGCCCTACGAGACATGCCCTAGCAGGCCACAGCTGTAGTACATGACGAGCCCGCTCCCAGGACGAGATGTCTTCCGCCATCGCTGGTCTTCCGCCCATCCCACCATGCCGTCCCCTCACCCGCCTCCGCTCTGGGTTGATGCGCAGGCTGGGATGGGCTCTACGTCTTCAGGTGTATTCGTCCCCTCACAGGACGTGGTACACCCCGCCAACCCCTTGTGCCATTGCAAGAGCTGTTGAGCCTGGATGCATCTTTCAACATTGATAGGCGAAAGATGGTCGTCTACAGGCGGCAGGACGATATTGAGGTCCTTAGCCAAAGCCAGCAATCTCTCGAGGACCAACGAGTCGACTCCGTTGTGGCCCATCCTCGGAAAGGCAGCCTTCACTAGCATCAAAAGTGCGCTATGGAAGTCGAGGGGAACTTGTGGTGCATGTTCGACGGTGACTTGTAAATTGCTGCCATTTGGTCAAAGGCTTGAGTCAGCATGGTCCTCTTTGACGGTGGGATGGTGAGAAACACTGCCAGGGCGTCGTCATCAATGACTCCACCTCGGTCCACTCCGCTAAGTCGGTGTTCATCAGGAACCGACGCTTGACGGCCACCCAGTCCCCTCCGGCGGCTGTAAATTATTTCACGAAGGGCAGTCATCACCGGAGAGATGGAATTTCCACAGGCGATTTGGATGTAGCTTCGGATTTGGCGGGCTCTGCACTCTTCTCTTCTGACAAGATGGCAGCCACAAGCGCGGACTGCGCCACAGAGGTTCCCACTTGGGGGGAAATGGCGGCGGAGGCTTTGTTTCCACGCGGTTCCGCTGCACCTCCGTCAACCGCTGGCTCCTTGCGGTGGAGCTCCATGACGATTGACGCTGTGGCTTGCAGGAGCTCTGAAAGGCTGGAGTATGCCATCCGGCGCTCCTTCCCCGATGGTAGTGAGCCGTTGCGCGCCGGGTCGGTGCACTACTCCGCCGACAGCACCTCAGGGGTTGCCATCCCCCATGCTGTTTGAGGGATGAGGTCTTCATCTTCATTGTCCGATGTCCTGGTACGTAGTCTGCATCACGTAGTCATGCCCTAAGACTTCTACACTCTTTGGATCTTTCGGTGAAGTAACATAGGTATAAAATAAAATAAATCACTACATTTCGGGAGCAACACAAGTGTCTGTCATCAGGTGGGAAAGCATGATCTGCTGCTGAGGCAGACTGTTTTAAAAGGTTTGAAATGGGTGTAGCCCAAGGGTCATAAAGAAGTGGACAGGGCTAGTGATATTAATGTGAGAAATTAGCATGTAACTGTAAGAATGGAGAGCGGTGCAATCCAAAGGCATGAGAGCGCAATCCAAAGGACATGTGAGCATGAGAGTGCAATGCAAAGGACATGGAAGCATGAGAGATGTAAGAGAGAGGCACGTGTGCCTTTTGGCGTCATCTGGTCGAACACCCTGAGACCGTCTCTGGTGTGGACCAATCAATTTCAAGGACAATGCATACATTATCAGAGTGCTGTGTTTGTTTGCATTTTGACCACAGGTATTGTGATCAAAATGCAAACATTATCCCTTGTAAAAAGGTGTCAGTTTTGTGCCAAATAAAAGGGTAAAAAAACTATTATATTTTGCTACTGGCAAAGGAGGTCTTATGATGTACCATATGTTTTCGGCATTTGGAGGCCGAGAAGACCAGAATCAGTGATTTAGCTGATAATGTGTTCAAAGAGGTAGTTATATATCTGGACAGCAGAGTGAAGCAGAGCTTCTGTCCAGGGAGCAATGTTCTGGGAACCTGGGGGAGGCAAGGGCATGCCGGGATCAGAAACATCTTCTGGATCGCCAACCCAGACAAGCCCCTGGCTGAATTCAAGCCCTGATTTGGCTGTGCTTCCTTGTTCGCGCCTGTTAACTGATCACTGGACAGCGCTTGAGATATCGTGACTCGTCGGTGATAAACACCGCGTTGCAATTAACTCTGCAGGGGGAGTATGTACGTGCTCGCGAAAATACGTGACTATGGATCGGAACATTTAGCTCTGGACATTTTAAATAATAATAAACATCATAACGCGTTGTTCCCTAGGCACCGGGTTGATTGCCATTTGTTTTTGCAGCCTTCGGTTGTCGTTGCCATGAGGCGACAGCGTTGAGCTGGCACCACTGAGAATCTTCACAATCAAAATATCAATCTGCGCATCTCCCTTTTTGCAGCCCCTGACAACGTGCAAGTGGCGAATCGCCAAATCGCGGTTTGACTCCATCGACAGCTTCCTGTCGCCCGGCGGAGCGCAGTTCAATGACCTGGAGCTGCCCAAGGACGAGGACGTCCACCTGCAGCTCCTGGATGCAGGCACGGAATTTCTGCCTGCTATGCTCACCTCCACTGCCAGGCTCACCTCCCCCAACATTCTCACCTCCCCTGCTTTACTCACCTCCCCTGTCGTACTCGCCGCTCACCTCCTCTGCCATGCTCACCTCCCCCGTCGCGCTCACCTCTCTGCAACAATTACCTCCCCCGCCATGCTCACCTCTCCCCTCCTTCAATTTCACCGACCGTTTATTGGGGTTATGGATTAATCGCGCATGCTGTGAAACACCAAAGGATTTTTGACTTGCCGTGCCGGTGCAACTATCTACTGCTCTCACTGGTCGAGGGCACGTGACTCGGTGCTGCGTGACCACAGGCATGCCGGCGAGGAAATCATGATACGCCACGTCGATTGTGATTGGGCTGAGTACGTCTACTGGCTGGTGTCCCTTGCAGGCCCCCAGTTCCCAACCTCCATCTGCTCCAGCTCTCCCCTCTTCGCTTTTTAAACTGGTTAGATCGAGGATATCAAGGCAATCGGTAAGGTTTTTCACTTAAACAAAACATACCCAATTAGTTACTTGTTCAGCACACCAGTTGGGTGTTGGAGAGTAAACCCTACAACATTTACAATTCGAGTACTGCGATATTTCTGCTGGTAATTCCAGGAGCAATTAAGACCAAAACAGGAGTAATTTTCCCCATTTCTGGCTATCGCCTAATGAAGCTGGTTTTAATTATTTTATTTTTAGATTTGTCAATGCAATGTGTTTTTCTTCTTAATCTAGTGACATGCAATGTGTGTTTGCATGAGCTGTGTGTGCATGTGGAGAAGAGGTAGTGTAGCAGTAAGCACGTGCTGCTCTACGAAACTGGTGACCAGTGATGATTAACTGAACTGTTCGTGGGCCTCCCCTAGGTCGACTCAGCCTCAAATGAGTACCTGGTGTGGTGTGTAATCATCGCTACTGGGGAGACAAAGACGGTTGGACGTGGTGCTGGCCATGTACTCCCCTCGTATACCGTTCCAGCCGTCATCGGTGCTCTCTAACAGCGCTTGCTCGCAGCAGCCTCTGTTCAAGGGCACACGGGGGGGAACTTTGTATCTTTTTGCATGAGCCGTGCCTCTGGCTCACAGGCATCGATCCGCTGCTCGCTCAGCACTTTGCTCACCTCTTCATCCGCGACCCCCTCGTGCTGTTCTGCGAGAAGATCCATGCCGACGACGATGAGAACGAGGCCTACCACTTTGAAGTGAGTCATCCGCCAGTGTACTTTATGAATATTATTCCGCTTGTTTACCCATAAAGGTCTCGCCAGGTCCCAAAAATATTTTGCAGGAGGGTGCCGCCAATTTTTGCATAAGCGGGGGGGGGGGGGGGGGGTTGCGATATTGCTGCAGCTGCCTCTGTGTGCTGCTAATTTGAGTAATTTGCAGGTAAATTTCAGCATTTTATGTTGTTTGGCAAACGTCAGTTGCATCGCATGGTGTATTTTTTTAAAGCTGTGGGTTGAAACCGGGGAACCCGTAGGAGACCCATAAAGAACAGGAGGAAAAACAGACACAAAAATTTCCACGCTGAAAGGTCCCCAAGTCGGGAATCTAACCCAGGCATCTTCCTGCTTTGAGATGTGTTAATACCGATCCGCCCTGCCAACCCTCGAATTCCCCACTTGCGGTGCTACCAGTCGTGTGCCTACCTAACCGGTAACCCCATAAAATATTCCGTGAGAAGTGATAGCCTGACTGGAGAACACCCGCAAGGGATCGGCACGTGTCTTCCGTGATCGTGGGCGCTGGCCGGAGCGCCCACCCCGTGTGCGTGCGTGTATCCGTGTGCATGTGCATTGCAGTGCATCCAGTCCACAAACTGGCAGACATTACGCTTCAAACCTCCACCGCCGAACACCAACATCGGGTGGCGCGTCGAGTTCCGGCCGATGGACGTAAGCCTCTCCGAGAGGGCGACGCGGATTATACGTTGAGGTGGAGTCATACTGAGATGCCTCTGAGGCTTGGGAAAAAGAGGTGATGATGGGAGGAGGGAATTTCAAAATGGAGCAGTACATGCGAAGAAGCAGAACCAGAAGCGTTCTGACCCCGCAGTGTAGTGAGTTAGTGGGTGAATAAGTGAGTGGATGAGTGAGTGAGCGATTGAGTCGGTGGGCGAGTGTTGTTGTTGTTGTTACATGCAGTGTGGTTATTGAGTGAATGAGTGAGCGGGTGAGTGAGTGGGCGATTGAGTGGTTGAATGAGTGTGTGGGCGAGTGTGTGGGCGAGTGTGTTATTGTTGTTGTCACATGCAGTGTGGTGAGTGAGTGGATGAGCGTGTGAGTGAGCGGAGGACTGAGTGAGTGTGCTGTGACATGCAATCGTGGTGGTTGAGCAGTGTGGGTCAGATGAAGCAGGCAGCGTGTGATGCAGGTGCAGCTCACGGACTTTGAGAACGCGGCGTACGTGGTGTTTGTGGTGTTGCTCACGCGCGTCATCATCTCCTATGGTCTCAACTTCCTCGTGCCACTGTCAAAGGTAAGGAGTCGCGTCCCTCCCACCGACCATGCGAGCGCTGCCGGGAGGCTCATCCTGGTCGCATTGCAACCCATCCACTTGTATATAGGCTGGCGCAAGTGGTAGCGCTTGTGCCTCAGAGTAAGAATGGCCTGGGTTCGATTCCCGACTCGGGCACGTGTGAGCATTACGGCAAGGCTCGACCAGGTCGCATTACAATTCAGCGGAAACAGGAATTGCGGGAATGTTTGAAACAGCACGACGCTGCAGCCCGACTTCCTAACCTAGTTCCACCCACTCACTGATTCTAGACACGTGCCTGAGCTGCGCAGAATCTGTCAATCCCAGATCCATTTCTTCAGCCATCTTCGGGCCCACAGATAATCCGACTTTTATATGGAAGACAAGTATCCTCGATTGTGACGGATAGCCTATGACAATGGTAGAGCTTGTGCCTCAGAGTTAGAATGCCCTGGGTTCTCTTGCCGATTCGGGTACCTTTATGAGTGGATTTTGTTCTGCATGGGTTTCCTCCAGGTTCTCTGGTTTCCTCCCATAGCTTAAACAACAAAAAAACCTCCACACAAAATGTAACTTGTACGTTAGTCCCTCGGTTAACAGTGACATCAGGATGACGGTTTTTGCAGTCAACGTTTCACCTCCCATAATGACCCCATAATTTCGACTCACGTTAGCATTGTGACTAACGGTACGTTTTCGTTACGTACACCGCTCCCCACACAGTGCCGCTAGCGCTGCAAGGTTGCCATCTCCTGGCTCAGGCTAGGGTATGGCAGTGCAGCAAGTGGATTCATTGCCATCTGTATTCCATCTGCAACCCCCCCCCCCTTCCGTTCACACACAGTGGGTTTTCTTTGAGTGCTCTGCTTTCCTCCCACGTGTACAAACACACGTTCATAGAGTTGGCCTAAGCGTCCAAATACAGTGACTCCTCTTACGAACGAGTTAGGTTCCAAAGGTCTGTTCATAAATCGATTTGTTCATAAGTCCAACTTTACTCCCGTCGATTCCAAACCCATTGTACGGCATGTACACTAAACTCGGGGAATGGGTTCAAAAGTTGAAGTATCTCATGTAGTTGTTGATGCCACTGTTTTCTTTATGTTCTGCAGATGTAGATGCCACTGGTTCTTTAAGTTCTGCAGATGTAGATGCCACTGATTATTCATGTTCTGCAGATTAACCTATAGGCGCGACTCCGGGGTCCCATAAGCCCCTGGCTCTCGCATAAACTGCTTTGCAAAGTATTTTTTATCAAAGTTTCAAAGTTTTGCTTCTTCTGCGCATTCGTCCTCGCTGCGCTTAGACGACATGACAACAGAATGATCCATGCCAGGTGGTTTGCGGCGTTTCTGTGTGTGGTGGGACGGAGTCGGCAAAAACAAATTAGTTACGGTTGAATATCCGTTTATTCGGGACCCCGGGGTCCCACCATAAGGTTCAGATGTAGATGCCACCACTGACATCAATTGCGCTTCAGTTGAATTTATGACTGTTCGGTCTGTTCGTATCTCCAAAAATTCGTAAGTCGAATGTTCATACGTAGAGGAGTCCCTGTATTGGGCCTCAGAGCTTGGAAATTTTTTAGCACCAGGCTCTGGTTCCGGCGCCCCTCAATATTACAAAAACTGCAGCGCATTACAAATGTTATTTTTTTAAATTTGCGACTTTTTTTATTGCTTCTCTCAAGCACCTTTGGTGCATAAGGTTGCCGCCTGAATGTTTGGCACGTCCCTGACCATCAATTCTCTTCTGTCGCAGGTAGATCAGAACATCAGGAAGGCGCAGAAGAGGAACGCTGTGCTGGAGGAGATGTTTTATTTCAGGAAGGACATTCAAGCAGGCAAGTCGAGCCATTACAAATCAGACGTTGTCTTTTTCACAACTTTACTCTGATTGTGCTCTCGGTGTCGAGTCACGAGATGAAGAATACATTCAGAAATCTCACATGGCAGTGACCCACCCCCATCCCCGTGTTAGACAATAGCCCACAGAAGTGATTATCCCGGAACTATTTTTGAGATCCCTTCTGCAAATGACCTCCATGTCACATGGTAGGGGGCAGCACTCTCCTACTTGCCCCGCTGCCAACAGCAATGTTTGTTGCATGGCAATCAACGCGATATTTGAAGTCTCACAGCTGGAATTTGGCGAAGTTAAGTGCAGAACCAAATTTTACGTCATGGATTTTGTAATTTTTGAGCAATCATTGTTGACCGGGCTGAGACCATCTACTCATCGCAGCGGTGTGGGCTCAGCCACTCTGATCTCCAAGCCAACGATCTGGACCTCCTCGCAACCCAAGCCTTCACCCCA
The DNA here is from genome assembly GCF_015708825.2 of Lethenteron reissneri. Lineage (NCBI taxonomy): Eukaryota > Metazoa > Chordata > Hyperoartia > Petromyzontiformes > Petromyzontidae > Lethenteron > Lethenteron reissneri. The sequence continues at coordinate 13,137,921 of NC_083843.1, read as the reverse complement.
GCCTGCCCTGCATGTTTGTGCACATCACACGCGCGCTTAACCTCGCTCACGGTCGCTCGCCAACTCGCGTGAACGTCAAATTGCCATGCGGTTTCTATTTTTTTGTGGCCAGAGGTGGACGCTCCCCCAGCAGACGGCACCGAGTCCGAGGGCGAGGTGGGGATCCTCATGAGCATTGACACCATCATCAACGGCAAGGTGGGCAACCCGGCGGGGCAGGGCGCACAGTCATCCTCATAGTGTCAGGCCCTGTGGGCTCTTGCAGCATCAGGCTCACTCTTTGCCATCCACCGCCATGGCTGTCCAGAGCACCGCAACAATCTCTGCTGTATAACGTCTCACTCACCGTTTTGCGCGGTGGCATAGTGGTCGGCATGCTGTGGCTAACATCAGTTGTGGAGCGAAATCTGAACCAGTTCTGGAGACTCCGCCACGCACCCCCCCCCCCCCGTGCCCATGAAAACCCCATGCTGACGCATGTGATGAATGGTCAAAACCCCATGACTGCTTGGGGAGGCCATCATCGAAGCGGTGGATTGACAGTTGTACATTATGATTAGAGCTCGTCTCCCAGTGATCATGTGAGCTGCCTTCAAGCATGCAGCTCCACTCAAACCAGTCACTTGCACTTCCCGTGCTGCAGACTGGCTCACCACTTCAGTCATGGATCCATCCCACATATAATCATCAGCCATGATCAATACACTGCTGGATTCAGGCCTCCACCAAGTCATTGCCATTTGTCGCCATCCTTTGATGCAACAAATCGATGTGACAAGCCTGGTGAGAGTAACACTGATAAACTGAAGGCTGCAGCTGACACTGCCTGCCATGGCGTGGTGTGCTGCGGTGCAGTGTGATCAATTGTAATGTGGTGTGCTGTGGTGTGGGGTGTGGTGTGTACGGTGTGCTAGGGTGTGTGCGGTATGTGATGTGTGGGCTGTGCTCTGATGTGTTGTGTGTGCTGTGATATGTGCGGTGTGTGCTGTGACGTTTGCGGTGTGTGCTATGGTGTTTGCGGTGTGCTGTGATGTGTGGTACGTGCTGTGATGTGTGTGGTGTGTGCTGTAGTGTTTGCGGTGTGTGCTGTAGTGTTTACGGTGTGCTGTGCTGTGTGTAGTGTACTGTGGTGTGTGCAGAGTGCTGTGGTGTGTGCGGAGTGCTGTGGTATTTACGGTGTGCTGTAATGTGTGCAGTGTGCTATGATGTGTGCGGTGTGCTGTAGTGTTTACGGTGTGCTGTGGTGTGTGCGGAGTGCTGTGGTATTTACGGTGAGCTGTGATGTGTGCTGTCGTGTGCTGTGCAAGCACAGGTGGGGTTATTCCAGGGCCTCGTCCCCATAGTCAACAGCTTCCTGGAAGACATGGAGGTGGACGTGGAGACTCGGTGCACGATCTCCCACTACATGGAGCTCATCAGCAAGCGTGCGTCCGGTGAGTGCACTCCAGCGGATCATCACCCCTTCTCCAAGTGCGAGCGATGAGGAGTCCTGATCTCGTGCAAGCCTCATCGTCGCTGTGCAGGGGATGATGGCTGACAGACGAGACCGGTGTTGGAATGGCAGCCATAAGAGGGGAAGCAACCGAGGAGGTGATGACTGCAGATTGTTGATGGCCAGGAGCATAGAAGCGGGAGTGTTGTACAGTACAATTGATTTTGGGGACACTGCCTTCCGCTGCCGACGACGTAGCACCGCAGCAGCATGTAACGCCTCGGCGTGCACGGTGGTCGCCCATCCAAGCGCTCTCCGGGCTCAGGAATCCTGATCGGGTTGCGTGGTGCGACAAGCTTGGGCGCCTAACTTGCGCGAGAGACTCCGCACACCGCTACGTGCATGGGAGCGGTGGTCGTCGTTGTCTCCTCCTCCGCTGCCGCTGACGACGCTGCGGCGACCGCGTGCGCGTCTCGTTGGTTTCCCCCAGGGGAGCTAGGAACGACGGCCCAGCGGCTTCGCGCCTTCGTGAGCGGCCACCCCGACTACGCACACGACAGCGTCATCTCGGAGCGCGTCAACTATGACCTAATGCTGCGTTGTGACGCCCTGTTGCGTTCGCGGCCCCACCGCCATGGCGCGGACCCCTTGCACGAGCTCAGCCACGGCGCTTGCCAGACTGGCTAGCTTACGTCACTCGTCACGCTCAGCGCACTTACCACGCCCACCATGCTCGCGATCCTCACCACACTCACCTCACCACACTCACCTCATTCGCCATGCTTACCTCGCTCACCGCACTGACCTCGGTCACCACGCTCACCACACTCACCATGCTCACCATGCTTATCACACTCTCCTCACTCACCTTGCTCCCCGCGCTCACCACACTTGCAATAATCACCGCGCTCACCACACTTGCAACAATCACCGCGCTCACCACACTTGCAACAATCACCGCGCTCACCACACTTGCAACAATCACCGCGCTCACCACACTTGCAACAATCACCGCGCTCACCACACTTGCAACAATCACCGCGCTCACCACACTTGCAACAATCACCGCGCTCACCACACTTGCAACAATCACCGCGCTCGCCACACTTGCAACAATCACCGCGCTCACCACACTTGCAACAATCACCGCGCTCGCCACACTTGCAACAATCACCGCGCTCGCCACACTTGCAACAATCACCGCGCTCGCCACACTTGCAACAATCACCGCGCTCACCACACTTGCAACAATCACCGCGCTCACCACACTTGCAACAATCACCGCGCTCACCACACTTGCAACAATCACCGCGCTCACCACACTTGCAACAATCACCGCGCTCACCACACTTGCAACAATCACCGCGCTCACCACACTTGCAACAATCACCGCGCTCACCACACTTGCAACAATCACCGCGCTCACCACACTTGCAACAATCACCGCGCTCACCACACTTGCAACAATCACCGCGCTCACCACACTTGCAACAATCACCGCGCTCACCACACTTGCAACAATCACCGCGCTCACCACACTTGCAACAATCACCGCGCTCACCACACTTGCAACAATCACCGCGCTCACCACACTTGCAACAATCACCGCGCTCACCACACTTGCAACAATCACCGCGCTCACCACACTTGCAACAATCACCGCGCTCACCACACTTGCAACAATCACCGCGCTCACCACACTTGCAACAATCACTGCGCTCACCACACTTGCAACAATCACCGCGCTCACCACACTTGCAACAATCACCTCGCTCACCACACTTGCAACAATCACCTCGCTCACCACACTTGCAACAATCACCTCGCTCGCCACACTTGCAACAATCACCGCGCTCGCCACACTTGCAACAATCACCGCGCTCACCACACTTGCAACAATCACCTCGCTCACCACACTTGCAACAATCACTTCGCTCACCACACTTGCAACAATCACCTCGCTCACCACACTTGCAACAATCACCTTGCTCACCACACTTGCAACAATCACCTCGCTCACCACACTTGCAACAATCACCTCGCTCACCACACTTGCAACAATCACCTCGCTCACCACACTTGCAACAATCACCTCGCTCACCACACTTGCAACAATCACCTCGCTCACCACACTTGCAACAATCACCTCCCTCACCACACTTGCAACAATCACCTCGCTCCCCACACTTGCAACAATCACCTCGCTCACCAAACTTGCAACAATCACCTCGCTCACCACACTTGCAACAATCACCTCCCTCACCACACTTGCAACAATCACCTCGCTCACCACACTTGCAACAATCACCTCGCTCACCACACTTGCAACAATCACCGCGCTCACCACACTTGCAACAATCACTTCGCTCACCACACTTGCAACAATCACTTCGCTCACCACACTTGCAACAATCACCTCGCTCACGACACTTGCAACAATCACCTCGCTCCCCACACTTGCAACAATCACCTCGCTCACCACACTTGCAACAATCACCGCGCTCACCACACTTGCAACAATCACCGCGCTCACCACACTTGCAACAATCACTTCGCTCACCACACTTGCAACAATCACCTCGCTCACGACACTTGCAACAATCACCTCGCTCACCACACTTGCAACAATCACCTCGCTCCCCACACTTGCAACAATCACCTCGCTCACCACACTTGCAACAATCACCTCGCTCACCACACTTGCAACAATCACCGCGCTCACCACACTTGCAACAATCACCGCGCTCACCACACTTGCAACAATCACTTCGCTCACCACACTTGCAACAATCACCTCGCTCACCACACTTGCAACAATCACCTCGCTCACGACACTTGCAACAATCACCTCGCTCACCACACTTGCAACAATCACCTCGCTCACCGCACTCACCACGCTCACAATGCTCACCACAACCACAATGTTTACCATGCTCACCTTGCTCCCTGCACTCACCTCGCTCTTTGCGGTCACCACACTCTGATAAAACCAAAGGCGAGCGCCAGGTCACCCCAGGACAGCAGGGACCCTGTCCTGTGGTATGTGGGCAAGATGCGGGCCATGCTTTGTTTTCACCTGGCCCGTCACTTCACTTGTTATAAATGTATTGTTTCACGTGGCGCTTCACATCATATTCATATAATTGGATATGAAAAAAAACAAGACAAGGTTTTGTAGAAGTTCTGGTGGTCTGTGGGTTTCAGGTGAGGTCAGCAGGAAACCGTGTGTGAATTGTCAAACGCAGACTAACAAATACAAAGGTGGACGGAAGTGACCGCGTGTGCATATTTAACGCGTGCAGGCTTTCACGACCCGATGCAATTAAAAATTGTTTTTTGGTCAGATGGCTGCGAGTAAAAAGTGTGTCGTTACACCCTCCTCTACCCATCACAGACAATTCATGAAATAAAATGCTCTGAAAATATTTCCGTCCATTCCTGTTGACGCTAAGTGTGTGTGTGCTGTAGGAATCGGTGAGTGGTCACCGTTCCTGTAAACTTCACTCATTGATTCCTCCACCCATGTCCACACAGCGTTCAACCAGGTTATAACGAAAAAGACAAAGACCTCCCGTATAGCCTTAACAGACCGTTGGGGCAAATAGTGTTAGTGACAAGGCTGGATTATGGACCGGGCCAGTGGGGCTAGTGCCCTGGGACCTCGGACTGCCAGGGGGCCTCCAAGCCTCAGGCCACGCAGTGCGTGGCCCAAGACTTGCAAAGGAAGTTGAACGCCAGGGCCCTCAGTGCACACAGCGCAAGCTGATCGCTAGGCCCCTGGGTGCTTATAGCATGAGCTCACCACTAGGGCCATCGGACCCCTCAGCGCTTACAATGTGAGGGCCCCCAGACCCATTGGTGTTTAAAACGTGAGCTGACAACTAGGGCCCTCGGGCCCCGCAGCGCTTACAATATGAGGCCCCTCGGTTCTTAAAGCGTGAGCTGACCACAAGGGCCATCAGGCCCCTGGGTGCTTACAGGGTGAGTTGACCACAAGGGCCCCAAGACCCCTCAGTGCATACATCGAGTGAAACACCTGGGCCCTTTGGTACATACAGTGCATGCTTAAAACGAGGGCCTCTCGGATAGTACAGTGCTTCTGCAAAACTGAGCCACTGGTTGGCACGCTACAATATGCAGTGACATGATACAATATTCACCAGCAAGTGAGTTCATTATGAAAACAGGACAGTTTGGAGGGCGTCATATTATGGCAAGCCATTCATTATTTGACTTACCTTAACTCGCTATCCCTTTATTTTAGCTAGCTGTCCATTTTCCTTAGCTAGCTGCCCATATGATTCAGCTTGTTAATAGAAATTAGTTAGCTAGCTGCCATTTTTTCCAGCTCACTGCCCTTACAACCAAATTAGCTGCATTAAAAAGCCAGCTAGTGAGACCGAGTGCTCGTCGTTTGTTGAGAGCTTAATTAGACGTTGGCTAATCAAGTATTAAAAATACACCGCGGTTTTGTGAAACATAAAAAAAGATGCAAAAAGCGATATTTTTCCATACACTGACACATATATAAGAGACCCAATCTATTCTTAAAGATTAAGGAAAACTCCAATCATTTTCCCCATAGACCGTCTGTTCTTAGATCCACCGAAGTCGATAATGCTAACGTTGATATGCAAATTGTCGACAGCTCTTACGAGGTATTTTTTCCCCTCGCCATCGATAGGGTGTGGCCGATGTACATAGTTTCCACCAAGTCATTTCACTGACTTATCAGAAACCTTCGTTGGTTGTTCAGCCAATGAAAAAAAGTTATCTTTGGAATTTTAAGCAACATAATTATCTCTGTGTCAAACAGGTATATAAGACATTTATTGGCAGGAAAAGCCACAGACAGATGCCTGTTTTCTTGCTTGGTATGCCACAGTAATATATTCAGAGACTTTTTTCATGTTTTTCTAAAACAGCCTTTTAAAGGCTATTTCAACAATCCTTCCAAAGGGCTATTTTCTAACAGCCTTTTTAAAGGGTAAGGATTATTTTATTTTATGTTCATTTATCTACTGAAAGCTGTATTTAAGTACAAGTAGGCTATAAACTACTACCACTTGATTGTATTTTCCAACAACAGTATTTGAAGTGTGTTGTCATTATTAATATATATTCATTAAATGTTTATTTAATAAGTATGAAGATATGCTATAAATATATTCATATAAATAGCATACTAGTTATGAAATATGGACAACAAACGTTGGAATAGTGGTGCTTCCAAAAGGAAAGCCAAAAAAGAAAAGGAGGCAAGAGAGGCAGTTTTGCTTCAAAGTGTTCCACTCATTGACAACTTATTTCAAAAACTCTCTAATAGTAACAATGATGACAGCAGCACTATTGTCAGCTGTGAGGAAGGAACTAGCACTAGTTCATTTTCCAGTAATGTTGTCACTCCCCAAGAGCCATCCTTTGAAGGTGAACCCTCAACAGCTCAGGTATACAAGAACCATCATTTCCACCTCAGGAGCAGTTGGGCAGTTCACGAGAATAAAATCAGCAACAAAGCCATTCCTGATGCTTTGAGGTCACTGACCCTGAATTATGGCAAAGCACTTCCATTGACATTGTTAAGTCAGTGATATTGAAGGAGGAGCAGTCTCCTTCCAAAACCGTAGTGAAAAATACCCAGCTTCAGTCCGAGATAGAGCGCTTGGTGGAAAGACTAGAAGTTTCAACAATGAACTTGTGAACTGTATATTGCCAAATGGGCAGAATGTTTATAGAGAGTGGCGACTGTACTCACCCTCAACAGGTTGTGTGTACTGTTTTGAATTGCAAACTGTTCTCCAGAAAGCTCGATGGCTTTAGTCAGGTGTTGAGTGACTGGAAGCACTCTAAAAGAGGAAAACACGAAAAGAGTGCAGAACACAGATAATGCATGCTTTCCTTGCACCAGCAGACAAAGGGCAGTGCTATAGATGTATATCTCATGCAGAAACTTGATGGGGAACGTAAATGCTGGAGGCAGATTTTAAAAAGAGTTGTAGCAGTGATCAAGTTCTTTGGTGAAAGAAAACTTGTGCTTAGGGGAGATGATCAACGGTTTGGGTCAATCAATAACGGTAATTTCCTTGGCATCCTAGAATTGCTATCATAATTTGATCCATTCATAGCCAAACGTATTAAAAAGAGGCACAGTGTCCTATTTTTCGACAATATGTGAACAATTCATGAAGCTAATGGGTCAGAAAACTCACCAAATAATAGCAGATGAGATTCGGAATGCCAAATATTTTTAAATAATTGTTGACTCAACCCCAGACCTCTCACATGTGGACCAATTGACGATCGTATTCCGGTTTGTTATCAGCAGCGGGAAGGGAATGTGGAGCGATTCCTGGGTTTTGAGCCAATTGAAAGCCATACCGGTAAAAGTTTAGCTGACTGTGTGACTTTGATCGTTGATGGCCTTGGGTTGGAAATCTCAAACTGTAGAGGGCAGTTATATGACAATGCAAGCAACATGTCAGGAAAATACAATGTGCTACACCTGAAACAAAAAAGCCTTGCGCAGCGCATTTACTTAACTTAGTTGGTGTTAACACCTTAGATGGCAGTAGCCCAGAGGCTCACGAGTTTTTTAACATGTCACTTTACACATTTGGCTCTTCATCCACACACAGAAGGGGGAAAGTCTTTCGGAAGACAGATGTCAGACTGACATTAAAATCGCTGTCCAGTACTCGGTGGAGTGCTCGGGCAGAGTCAACTAAGGCACTGTGGAGAAATTACACCCACATTAGAGAGGCTTTCGGTGGTATGTGCAATGATGATGAGAAAAGAGATACTCGAATTGAGGCCACTGGACTATGTGCTAAATTGGACACCTTAGAGATGGTGTTCATGGCACATTTCTGGGACGTCATACTTGACCGGTTCCATGCTACAAGCATGCACCTACAAAAAAGTGACATTTACATCTCTGTAGCAGCACAGCTTTTGTCTTCGTTGAGGGATTTTGTGGCAGGACAGCGAGACCAGTTTGAGTCTTTTGAAAGGGAAGCCTTAAATGTGACGTGTGTCTCTCAGTCATATAAGCACGATCTTCAGTGAAAGAGGGAACGCAAAACATTTGCAGATGAGAGCTCAGAGCCAGGTGTGACACTTGAGGGGAGGGAGAAGTTCAAAATAGAAACATTTTATGTGGTCATTGATAAGCTAGTGGCATGCTTTGAACATCGCTTGGACGCTTACAAACGTTTGACCAGTCTCTTTGGAGTTCTGTTCATGTCAGATCAGGTGTCAAACAGTGATGTCATAGTGGAAAAGATAAATGCACTCTCCGCTGCATATCCATCAGACCTGGACATGAACTTTGCCAAATAACTCAAGTCTTTCATGTCTGACTCTGAGGGTGAGAAGTGCACAACTAAATTGCTTGAGACGTTGCAGGAACTTAATCTGCAGTCAGTATTCCCAAATGTTTTCATGGCACTTCGGATTTTTCTAACTTTACCAGTGACAAACTGCCAGGATAAGTGGGCATTTCTTTTAGGCAGAATAAAAAATGAGCCGTGGAGTAGCATGTTCCAAACACGTCTCAGCTCATTGTCACTTATGTCAATCGAGTCAGACCTTGAGGATGATTTTGCGAGGAGGAAGGCAAGAAAGACACCAATATAGGAAAGCGGCGGGGGGCTCCAAAAGACATGTGCCCAGGGGCCTCACGGGACCATGATTCAGCCCTGGACAAACCTCTCCCCCACAATAGTGATTTTCTCTAACACTTAAGCGAGTGGTTCCATTGCTAAGGGAAAAAGTATTGGGGGAAGTGGGAAGCCCAGTCTCCTAGTTCCCGTCCCCAAGGGGAAGACATTAGCAGTCAACCCATTCGTCATACCTGAGGCCATGTGGTCTGTATAGAGTAGTTTTCACATGTCTATAAATTGTTGAGGAAATCCAAATTTATCCACTGCTCTGAAGAGAAAAGGCCCATTTGACTGTTGAACGCATTTTCCCCATCCAATGTCAGGGCATATGCAGGGAGGTTATATCTGTTGATAATCTATATTGCGTTAACTAAGGTCCTAACGTTTTCAGTGGAGTGCCTATTTTTGACAAAACCAGTCTGAACTTTCCCGATGCTTGTTGGGAGAAACTTTTCCAGTCTCCTGACTAGGACTTTGGCTAATACTTTATAGTCTGCGTCTAAAAGGGAGCTTAGCCAAAAGCCACCCATGGCAACTTCTCGCGAACCTGCCTTATGGAGAACTGTAATCCTGGCATCATTCACAGAGCAGGGGAGAAGTTGTAATTCGAATGCTGCATCTAGGGTATATTTTAACCAAGTTGACAGAGGGGATACAACCCTCCTGTTGAGTTCTACTGGTATTCCATCGGGACTGGTCATATTCCCCGAAGGAGACACAGCCAAGGCCACCTGAAATTCCTTAAGGGTGATGGGTTCACAAGGCTCTTGGGCTAATTTGGGAAGAGATATTTTCCCCAGGAAGGAATAAAGTCTTGCTGAAAGGAGAGTCGGATTTATAATATTCCATGAAACATTAATTGATCTCTTTGGTTCTCCTAAGAGGTAGATCTTTTCCTTTACGTATGAATGAGATGTATGCGCGGTGCCTCCTGGTTTTGATAATTATTGACAATATCATTAGAGTGGCTGGAGAACGATCATTGTAGGGGTGCCTAGCTCTTTGGTATAATCTGCTTCTCTGGTCGTTTATTCGTTTGCTCGTTATAATCTTGTCCCATCTATTTCTTCAATAATTTCTGTTAAGCACGTGGTTTTAAATCTTTTGTGTAGCTTAACCAAAGCGTCTTCCAACTGTAGTTGCTTTTCCCAGGTTTCTTTTAAGCCTCCATACTCTCTATTACAGAGCCCCTAATATATGTTTAGAGTGGACCAGGATGTCGGTTACCCGCACATCGTGCACAAATCGAGCACGCCGCCCTGCACCAGAGTCAGATGGGGAGGGGAGCTTGGGGTCCAGATCGTCTCATGAGGATGAAGTGGCCGATGGAGCCCGGGGCACTGGGGCTTGCAGTCAGGCAACCCGGGCGCCCCCGGTCGGGTCTGACATGGAGCTCCACACATGTTGCACGGCATGTACACTAAACACTAGGAATGGCTTTAAAAGTTGTATAATTTCCTGTAGATGTCACTGTTTTTTCACGTTCTGCAAATGTAGTTGCCACCACCATAATCTATTGCTTGGAGGTTAAACTTACGACTCTCGGTCCGAACATACTACTGGACATACGGACAGGTTTGTTCGTATCTCTGAGAGTTTGTAAGTCGAATGTTCGTAAGTAGGTGAGTCCCTGTACATCATTTCCGTCTCGTTGTTTCGTTGATCCGATTTTTTCTGTTGATTTTATGATTACAGTGTTACCTGGTACTGGTCATTCTGAGTTTATCAGGAGTTCTGTGAAGCAACTCTGCGCTTTATGTAAAGGGAACACTACCGCGTTGCATTAAGCGACTGTTGTCTAGCAGGAGGAACCGGTTGGGTAGGTCGCACAGCTCAGTCAAGAACACAATCATAATCCTTATTTAGACTGCAGGAGGAGGTATCTGATGAGCTATGAAGCTCCTTTCTTGGAAGTCCAGTAGGGGGCACGGGGTCGGCGAGTTATATTACACAATACAAATACAAACCGAGTATATACCGTTAGTATACCACAGTGTACACAGTACACCACACAGTATACTCAGTACACACGACACCACAAAGTATACTCAGTAAACACTACACCACAGTATACAGTCAGTACACACGTGTGTGTACTGACTGTACACACTACACCACAGTGTACACACTACACCACACAGTATACTCAGTACAGTGTATACCATGCAGTATCCACAGTTAGTACACACACACTACACCAGTATCCACAGTTAGTACACACACATTGTACACACAAAACCACACAGTATACACAGTAAACAGATTCAGAATCTTTATTTAGACCAGAGGAATCCGATAACCATCCAGTAGAAGGCATGGGGTGTCTTGGAGTTACATCAACAACAACAATACAAACAAACCGATGTCACGAGAGTAAGACAAATGAAGAATAAGCAAGTTGCTTAAAACACAATATATAAAAAGGACCAATAGTCCGAAACTTGCGAACACCCGCACTTACGAAACCAGCTTCCATGACATGTTGAAGGAGCTAACAGCAGGAGACCCCAGCAGTGCACGCAGTCGCGGCAAAGGTGATTCCCGGCTCAGCACCAAGGCGGGAGAGTCCACCAGGGCAACCCCAAAAGCAACCCGATAGGTCAGGCGAAGATCCACGGAGGAGCCCGGAGCCAGACAGGAAGGCAGACGGTGGCAAAGCAGACGAGTGTGCGCCACGAAGTGGGGTGGGGGGGGAGCAGCCCAAAGTTTGTGGTGGCTCAACGCTACGACAGCGAGTCGGGAAGCCGGCTAGGGTGCCGTAGCAAAAATAATGGGCCATAAAGAATAAATACAAAAGGGAAAAATAGGGAACTGAAATACGAAGGGTGTGGGAGGAAGGAAGAAGGGGTGACAGGGGGGACTGGGAGCAAAAGCTGGAGCAGAGAATCGCTGCCTGTAGATGCAGAGCCATCTGATGCGTTGGTCGTGTGCAAGAGACTGCTGTTGGTAGGCAAGTAGCTAACTCTATGAGATGGCTCGGGACCGAAGGGGAGGCCCCCTCCATTTAGAAAACCTTCCCTGCCACCTGCGAGGCGTGCACAGGGGGTCTTCACCCCGATTAATCATCTCCCTGAGCTGTTGGAAGGCCGCGTGACCTTGGGTGGCAGGGGTATTTTTTATTGGGTGCAATTGTGAACAATAGCCATATCAGACATGAGTACATCTACTCGGAATAATAATTGGTTCACTGCAGCTCAACGACTCAGTCCCTACAATGCATGTGGTGAAGTGAGTAGATGTACCATGTGTTCTGCATTTAAAGGCCTGAAGACCAGAATCGGTGATTTCATCGACAATTAGTTCAGATATTAGGCCGCGCTCACGCCGCAAGCAGAGGAACCACCGCCGGGTAATTTGAATTGTAAATGAAGCGGTTCCCCCTCTATCAGGCGAGATCAGGCACGGCCCGATATTATTCCGCCATGCACCACCAGAGGTCGAGAAAAATCAAGGAAAGCGCCGATTCGCAGTATGTGTGTGGCGCGAAGGGCCTCCTTTAGGTTTTGCTCACACCACTCCTAAGCTGTCTCTGCACCGAAAATCCTGGAGCAAAGTTTTCGCGGGGCGGGGTGGGGGCTATAGAGCTGTAGAAATACACACATATATTACATGCCCACAAGCCGATAATGGTATAGATATACCCCAACCACAGCTGCCGTTCACTACTAAGTGGCAGTGACGGTACCTTGACGCTTGTGCCAGGCTAGGTGCCACGTGAAGTGTGAAAGGCTCACCAGCAGGAAACTAAGCACGTTGTTGGTTATATACATATACAAAGATCCCCCATTTCGCCTTGACAGACTGTTGGGGCAAGTGCTGTTAGCGAACACCTATGAAGGCCGGCATGGCACACGAGGGAGTGAGTGGCCAGCAACATGCCCGCACAGACGCACAGATACGTTTAGAGCAGGGGTCCTCAAACTTTTTAAACAGGGGGCCAGTTCACTGTCCCTCAGACCGTTGGAGGGCCGGACTATAGTTAAAAAAACTATGAACAAATTCCTATGCACACTGCATATATCTTATTTTGAAGTGAAGAAACAAAACGGGAACAAATACAATACAATATTTAAAATGAAGAACAAGTAAAGTTAAATCAACAAACTTGCCAGTATTTCAATGGGAACTATGGGCCTGCTTTTGGCTAATGAGATGGTCAATGTCCGGTTCCATATTTGTCACTGCTAGTCGTAACAAGTGATGCAAGTGTGTATCCGTTTGTCTAGATCTGGTTGGAGATTTCAAATGTTTCATTCTGGAAAAAGTCTGTTCACAGACATAAGTGCTGCCAAAGATGGTTGCCATTTTGAGTGCATGGTTCCTGAGATGAGGATATGTCTCAGAGGGGAGAGATGCATAGAAATTATGAAGGCTGCTTGACTTGAATGCGTCTTTCAGAGAGTCACAATTCTGCAGTTCAGCCAGTTCCATTTGGTAAATTGTATCCACATTTTCAATGTCAATAGAAAATGGGTTACGGAAAAGCTTTATGTCCTGTTCATGGAGATGAAGCTCTTTAAATCTAAATTGGAACTCCTTTTGCAATTTTTCCAGTGAATCCAAACATGTTTTGTTTGGGAATGCAACCAATGGTTTTTCCGCTAACAGATTTTGAGTTGTGGGGAGATGGTAGAAGTTTTCCTCCTTCACTTGTTTGATGAGCATACAGGAATATCACTGGGAGTGGAGCCGAGGGGCAAGTGAGGGAGCTGAGGGAGGGAGAGCCAGTCAAGCGCAGCCAGGGGAGGGCTGGCAGCATTAGGCCTGGGGGGCAAGTCCAGTCAATTGGCCCATTGAACCATTCACAAGCGCAGCCCAATGAGTGCCCACCGCCGCAGCTCAATCAGTGCTCACCAGCGCAGCCAAATCAGTGCTCGCCACCACAGCCCAATCAGTGCCCACCACCGCAGCCCAATGAGTGCTCACCAGCGCAGCCCAATTAGTGCTCACCAGCGCAGCCCAATAAGTGCTCACAAGCACAGCCCAATTAGTGACCATGGGCCAGATAAATGTCCTCGGTGGGCCGCATGTGGCCCGCGGGCCATAGTTTGAGGACCCCTGGTTTAGAGCAATCCACCTACATAGAGACACACTCACCATGAACCGATGACCGCACGGGCACTTCCTACTCTACGAAGCGGGGTGGAATATTAACCCGTGTGAGGTCGCGAGGTGTAAAGTGGTTTTTCGACCGAGGTGGGCGACGATGGGGGGAAGAGGAGGAGGACCCAGGAGGGATGCACTCTGGGCGAGTACACCTCGGGGTCGCCCCTCCGCCCCCAGACGCCCCCCCTCCCCCACGCGTCGCTCTATGATTTTTGGTTCAGAGAGGCAGCTCAATGGAGGCCAGAGGTGGGGGAGGGGGTATGTGGTGCCACAACGACGGGGCCGCTCTGCCGAGCCAGGGAGCCGCCCGGCTTCCACCACTGCACTGCCCCCCATCACCCCCCCACATAAGCACGCACCCGCACCCACGTAGGGCCTTGTGGTCGGGTCACCTACCCTGAGTTTTCACCCGAGGGCCCCCTCAGGGGGTTACCCCACGGTTTCTCAGGGCCAGGGAATTGGACAGGACCCTTCCCAGGCTAAGTAACACTGCGGCGCCGTGGGCGGATTTGAGATCGCACGACCACGGCGAGCTCAGAGAGCCCCGCAGTTAGAAACGCATACAAACACAAACACGGGTCAGCAAGGCAGATAGCTAGGATCAGGACCCGGGGCTGCTGCTTAGCAAAAAGGTCAAAAGGCCGGCGGGATCGCAAAAGGGCGGGAAATCGTAGGCTCAGGATTGGTCGAGAGACCAAGGCGGTCGGGACGGGGGCGCCTAGCTTTGATGTGGATAGTTTAAAAGAAAACGCAGGGGCAGTAGGGAACTCTCTTCTTCTTGGGTAGTGACACGGGCTCGACGACGAGGGAGTCATCGGGCGAGCCGCAGGATCGTCTGCAGGACAACCTGAGCGCCGCAAGGTCACCTAGGACTACAGACGGTATCGTATTACGCGCCTTACAACACCTCAGAGCGGAGAGTAGGATCCGTAGGAGAAGGTTAAGTCGGGGTAAGGACGAGTAGGAAAGCGGTGTAACAGAGAGCGCAGCATAGAATAGGGCTGCACGCCACTAGAGAGTGGGTTGGAAGCGCCTTGCTGGCTCGTACACACACACGGGTGGCTCGGTGAGTTAACAAGGGTTAATAAAATCTCGAGCGTAGTAACAAAACTGTGTTGTTGGGTGTTTTTGAACGTGGTATTAGCGTGCACTGCATTCGCGGGTGTGTGGTCGTTGTATGCGTAAAGGCCGTGGTCTCGGTACGATGGTGCGGGTACGGAGGTGTGTGTGTTAACGCCCGGGGAGAGCACTTTTGTGTGTTGGCGTGCCTATGCAGCCGTGTGAGAGGAGAATCGTCCTTGCACGATACTTGTGTTGACGTGCACGCGCGAGTGCGGGAGGGGACGAGTCGTCGTGTCGGCGTGCACCCCGCTCGCGTGTGCGAAACCGCGGTGCGCAGTGGAGCTGTTAGCTTTGTGCGAGCTTGCGTGTGCTCGAGCGCGTAATCAGCTGCGCATTGTTGTACGGTTTATCTCGCGCGCACGGCGGTGGCAACTTGAGTCGTTGTGTCGGCGCGTGCCCCGCTTGCGTGTGCTCGTGTGATCCCGTGTTATAAGTGTGAACGCGTGTGGTACGGGGTATGCGTAAGCTCTCGTCGTGCGAAATCGGCGTACCCCAGGTGCGCGATCGTAACGTGAGCGGCCAGCGCGGCGCAGAGCGGCGCAAGAGTGAGTGCCGTGCAGAGCTGTGTGTGTGGGAGTGCGCATACGTTCGTTACGTGTCGGATACGGATGCGCATTGGTAACGTGCCGCACAGGGCTATACTGCGAGCACGGCGTTTGATTGATGATGATGTGCGCACGTATGCTCGCAGTGTGGGAGCGCGGCGCGAGGCTGTAAATAGTAGGGGTGTCGCGTTCGAATGCCGGCGAAACCGTAGCGGGTAATAGGGAGGTGGGGTAACGTAAACGAATAGGGGGATGCAGGCGGGAGGGACCCCGGGGGCCAACGGCCCCCACAAATTGGTGTCGGAAGCGGTACGGACCCCCGCGTTACCTCACGCTAAAATAAGACTAATATTTACCGGCCGGGGGGCCCCTTCGTGGAAGGCATTCGCCCGCAATCTCTTAGGGGCCAAGGAAATTAATGGATGGACGGACGCGCAGGCAGTACGTCAACTTAATATGAATCTTGATGGGCGGGCAGCCGATTTTGTAGAAGCGTTACCCGCGAGCGCACAGACACAGCTAGAGGAGCTGATGCGCCGACTCGATCAGCGTTTTGGCACGCGTGACGAGGAGGAAGCAAAATCGGCCTTAGAGGCGCGCCGGCGCCAACCTGGCGAAGATCTACGTGATTACGCCGAGGATGTGCGCGAGTTAACAAAGATCGCACGCCCGGGGTACGCAACTGATGTTATTGAGGAACTGGCCGCTGAGAAAATCCAGCGGTACCTGTCTCGCACGGCGTGGTGGCAGCCAGACATGAGCTGCCCACGTCTTCCCTTTAACACCCTTGTCGAGCGCGCACGTAAGTGTGAAAGAATTCACAGCGAACGCGCGCAGCTCCGGGGGCTGGGACGAGAGCGCGCCATTGCGAGCCTGCTCTCGGAAGACGAGGAGGAGGAACAGGAGCTCGCGAGGACGGTAAGGGGCCGGGAAAGAGAGCCACAGAGACCCAGCGAGACGACCCCGGGGTGGGTAGCCGGGTTACAGGCCGGCATGGGAGATATGATAACCCAAGTAGGTGAGAGGGTAACTCAGGTACGCGAGGAAGCAAATAAAAATATGACCAAACTGCAATCCTCCGTTGAGACCATCCGATCCGAGATGGGGGAACTAGACTCCACGGTAGGAGGGCTAACTGGAAGGATAGCGCGACTAGAAGCAGAGTATGAGCAGCAGCGCACTGGGGGAGGAGGGAGTGGGCAGAGAGCCCACTACGGAGCCGCCACCCCTCCCCGGGCGTGTTATGTGTGCGATCGGCGAGGGCATCTCAGGAGGGACTGTCCTCAGGTCGCCCGAGCTAGACAAGAGCTAAGGTCAAACACTAAGGCCCCCCTAGAGAGGGGACCACCGGGGGGTGAAATCCACGTAGCCCCGACACAAACAAGCTGTGAGAATAATTGCGAGCGAGTGATCTCCACACAGGTTCCAGCAACAACGCCCACAGAAACGGTGACTCCTGGCGACTGGCTGCGGGAGCTGGTGGCGGGGATCACGGGGGCCACGTCGCTGGTGGAAGGGGAGGTAAACGGAGTGCGTACCCGAATTCTGCTGGACACGGGGGCGGTGGCCTCGCTCGTGAGCGCAGCGCACTGCAGCGCGATCGGGGTCGACGTGCGCCACCTGCAGGCCCCGGACCGCGCGCTGCACACGGCAAGCGGAGCCGGGATGGGGTTGCTGGGGAAGGTCTCCCTCGAGGTCCGTCTAGGAAACCAGGTGTGCACACAGGAATTCTACGTGTCGAGTGTGTTGTGCCACGAGTGCATTGCAGGAACGGACCTCCTGGAAAAGTTGGGACTTAACGTACAGCCCCGGCAACGATGCGCTACGGTGGAGGGCAGCGGGGAGCGGATTCCGTTCCTAGGACGGGAGCCGAATCACCCACGCTTCACACCCGTGGCCGCTACGCTGGTGTCGGCCGTCACCATCGGACCTCTCACCGAGATGCTGGTGCCAGTGGCAACCCTCTCCACCGACCCAACCCACCGACCATCGGGCGAGGTAATGCTGACTCCTCACCCGGAGTTGGCATCGTGATACGGGGTGGTAGGGTCAGCCACACTGGTAAACGCAGATGGGGGCCAGCTGTTTATACGTGTGTTTAACCCACACAGTACCCCGGCAATGATACGACGACGCACCCCGGTAGCCACCGTACACCCCCTGCACACTCGCCACTCGAACGACTCGGTGTTCGCACTCTGGGCGGAGGACCCTGGCCGCCCCGAGGACAGCCAGGATCTGGCCTGGCGGGTCGGCCCGACCCCCCGAGCCGAGATTGTTCCACTGCAGGATGCATTACATGTGCCTTGGGCAGCCTTACCTAAGGGGGAGGCCGATCAGCTGCGCGGGTTATTGCGGGAGTACGCCGACGTGTTCAGTGAGCACGATTCGGACGTGGGCCGGACCGACCTGGTCAAACACCAAATTGACACAGGTGCAGCCCGACCCATCAAACTCCCCGCATACCGAGTGGGCGCGCCGGAACGGACCCAGATCAAAGAGGCAGTCACGGATATGCTACGCGATAACATAATCCAGCCCTCCGCGAGCCCTTGGTCTGCCCCGGTGGTACTGGTAACGAAAAAGGACGGATCGACTCGGTTCTGCGTTGATTACCGAAAATTGAACGCAGTCACCCTCGGCGACGCTTTTCCCATCCCACGCATCGACGACACCTTCGACAGTCTCGCAGGAGCGCGGTATTTTTCCACCCTCGATCTGGCGTCCGGTTACTGGCAGGTGGAGATGACGGAGGAGGATCGGCCAAAAACAGCATTCACCACCCCGATGGGCCTGTTTGAGTTTCGAGTGTTGCCGTTCGGACTCACTAACGCGCCCGCGACGTTCCAGCGGTTGATGGAGTTGGTGATGCGGGGCTTGCAGTGGGAACAGTGCCTGATTTACTTGGACGATGTGATAGTGTTCAGTAGATCTTTGTCTGAGCATTGGTCCAGGCTTCGAGAGGTGTTCCAGCGACTGCGAGCGGCTCATCTCAAACTCAAGCCACGTAAGTGTTACATCGCACAACGCGAGGTGGGGTACCTCGGGCATCGCGTCAGCGAGGCAGGCGTGCACACCGATCCGGAGAAGGTACGCGCCGTAGTGGAGTGGCCACGGCCAAGGAATCTGACGGAGATCAGATCATTTTTGGGGCTCGCCACCTATTATCGTCGATTTGTAAAGGGATTCAGCGAGATTGCACGCCCCCTCACCCAACTCACCTCCCCTAAGCACCCCTATCAGTGGACGGGGGCCTGCCAGACGGCCTTCACCACTCTCAAAGACCACCTCACCCACGCCCCCACCCTCGCTTTCCCCGATTTTACCACCGATTTTATTTTGGACACCGACGCCTGCAGCAGCGGGCTGGGCGCGGTGTTGTCACAGGTACAGGATGGGACAGAACGAGTCATCGCGTACGCCAGCCGGACCTTGAGTGGGGCCGAGCTGAACTATTGCGTGACCCGCCAAGAGTTGTACGCCGTGATTTTCGCATGCAAACAGTTCCGGCCGTATTTGTACGGCAGGAGATGTCGCGTACGCACTGACCATTATGCTCTGCAGTTTCTTCTTACATTCAAGGAGCCGCGGGGGCAGATGGCCCGGTGGTTGGCGCAGTTGCAGGAGTACAACCTGCAAATCGAGTATCGGGCTGGCCGGACGCATGCAAACGCGGACGCCTTGTCGAGGCGGCCCACGGTGTACGCCGAGACGAGGGCGGAGGAGGCCTGCCCGTGTTTCACGGGGGGACGCTGCCGGCAGGCAACGGACCCCCGAGAGGCCGCGGCCACTGACCCCCCCCCAGCGAGAGAGAGTGCAGTGTGCGCCACAGAGAACCCTCACAGGTGGCACTGAGGATCCCGTCGACCGCCCGGCAAGCGCGGGACCCGCGGCTCGGGACCCGATCGGACGGATCCAGGAGGACGTCGGCTGCGCCTTCCCGGGCCTAACGACGAGCAGCTGAGACAGACCCAGCAGCGAGATCCGGATCTGGCGGCAGTGGAGGCGGCACTGCGGGAGGAAAAGAGCGCCCTACCAGGACCCTGGAGCGGTTTGTATGCCCGGTTGTGTGTGCGGAACGGAGTGGTACGGGAGTTAACCGAGGCCGGCCAGCCGGGGTGCATCTGTGTTCCTGCCCAGGTGCGACCCCAGCTGCTACGGCTGGTGCATGACCACCCACTCGGGGGCCACGATGGGGAACGACGTACTCGAGAGACCCTGCGTCGCCAGTATCTCTGGCCCAAATTGGCACAAGACGTGGCGGCCTGGTACAGGGCTGCCGCGCCTGTCAGCAGTGCGGGCCGAAACCGGCACGATACCAGGTACCCCTAAGGCCGTCCGCGTCAGCCGCACGAATCAGCTGGTCGGGATCGACCTACAGGGGCCATTCCCGCGATCCCATCGAGGCAACCGATATATCCTAGTAGCGGTGGAGTACTTCACCCGCTACCCCGTGGCGGTGGCTATCCCGGATAAAACAGCCCTCGTAGTGGCCCGGGCCTTCGTGGAAAACTACGTACTTAAGTGCGGGATCCCCGAACGAGTCATTACCGACCAGGGTAGTGAATTTGAGGCCGAACTATTTCAGGCGCTGTGCCGAGAGTTCGGGATCCAGAAGGACCGAACCACGGCGTATCACCCCCAGGCGAACGGGATGGTAGAGAGGATGAACCAGACTCTGGCCGGGAAGCTTAAACGCATGGCGGCCGCGAATCAACAGGACTGGGACGAACACCTTCCCTATGCCCTGTTCGCCTACACCACCGCCGTTCACACCTCTACAGGACAGACCCCGTTCCTAATGATGTTTGGTCGCGAGTCTCGCCTGCCCGCAGATCTGCTGTTCGGTGTCCCTCCGCCGCAACGGGAGGAAGGGAGCCACCCCGTGGAGCACTTGCTGGAGACCCTGCGAGGGGCCAGGGGCCGAGCATACCCGCAAGGGGAAGCCGCGCATCGGCGGCAGGAACAGGGCACCCGACCCCACATGGAACCCCCCTTATTCCTGACAGGTGCTAAGGTGTGGCTACACACCCCTCGCGTCGGGGCCGGGCAGGTGGGGAAACTGACGACCTACTGGCGGGGACCCTGGACCGTGGTGCGACAGATCTCCCCCTGGACGGTACTAATTGATGGCGGGGAGAGGGGTCGAGAGACGGTGGTCAATGTCCGCCGCTTAAAACCGTGGAAAGCGGCCCCGGCGAGAGAGAACCCCGTCACCCGAAGGCCCCGAAATCCCGGAGTACCCGCATCCCCCGTGCCCGGGGGCCTCGCGCAGTATATGGGCCCCACGGAGCCCAGGGCTCCGAGGGGCCCCGGGCGGGGCCGGGGGCGACGAGGACGGCGACCCTTAAACCCCACCGCTTCTGAGTTTGTTCCCCAGCCCGCAGGTGCCAGAGGCCGAGGGGAGCCGTTGGAATGGAGGAGGAGACCACCGCCGGAGCCCCAGGAGACGGAGCCGCCACCCCCGAGGCCAGCCACAAGGGCCGGGCGAATCCCGCGGACCCCGCGGCGATACCTCGTGGGGGCAACCCAGGCGAGGTGCTCAAGTCAACCCGGGACGGGGACTGGCACCCCGGGGGGCTATGTGGTGCCACAGCGACGGGGCCGTTCTGCCGAGCCAGGGAGCCGCCCGGCTTCCCCCACCGCACTGCCCCCCATCACCCGCCCCACATAAGCACACACCCGCACGCATCCCCCCCCCCCCCCCCCATAGAGCTGGAAGGGAAGGTTACCTGATCGACCGGTTTTTATCCGAGAGACCCTTATCGGGATTAATTCTCACGGTTTCCGGCGATCAGGGAATTGGATGACCTCCCCCGTGCTACGTGGTACCGCGGCGCTGCTGCCGGCCTTAATATTGTGTGGTCGCGGCGTGGGGCATTCGGCCACCGCGGTTGAGGCGCATTTCCCCCCACACACACCCCCACGAGTCGACGGGGCAAGCAGGGGAGGCACGAGACAGCATGAATAGCGGGGTCACAGGGGCTGTTGCGCATAGTCATGGGGGGTTGGGATAATTGCGCTTGAGCGCGCAGGCCCCATTGTTAGGAAGGGTAAGGGAGTAATTAGGATGTACGCCGCCAACGTCGCTCACTGATTACCATATCAACAGCGCCTGGGGACTGCCGTGCGCGGGCTTGGGGTGCACGAGCCCATTGTTCAGCGCAGCATCCCCTTTGGAGGTAGGGAGGATAAATAGAGGAGCGCAGAGGGGAAATCGCTCTCTTACTCCAGCGCCAGGCGACCAGACGCAGCTCGAGCCAGCGACCCGGACGTCCGTGCGACGCACCGAGGCACGCGGTAAACACAAGGATCAGCGGACCGCCGTGGACACTTAACAGTGAGTAAGAAGGTGAATTAGAATCATAGCCGATAAATAGGGAATAGGTACAGGTTTAGTGGAATAGGCCAGCCTCGTCGACTCACTGATTCAACATCAATTCGCAGGTGGCATATAATAAATCATTAATAGCGAAGCGTGGTCTCGCGTGATCTTGTCGTGCAGTGTGAGCGTGTGGGTGCGCTGTGTGCACAGTGGTTCGCCACGTGAGTGAGCGCTGCGCGGAGCTGAGCGCGCGGGTTGCGTGTGGGAACGCGTGTGGTACTGTGTGTGCGTAAGCTCGCGGCGTGCGTAATAGGCGTACCCCACGTGCGCGATCATAACGCAAGCGGCCAGCAGACGGCGAGCGCTGCGCAGAGCGGCGCAAGAGTGGGTGTCGCGTGTGTTCACTCCGTGTGTGATACAGGTGCGCGATCATAACTTGCGTAGTTGGTGTGGAGTTGGAGTGCACGGAGCGGCGTGTGTGTGTGTGTGCATACGTTCGTTACATGTCGGATACGGATGCGCATTGGTAACGTGCCGCACAGGGCTATACTGCGAGCACGGCGTTTGATTGACGATGATGTGCGCACGTATGCTCGCAGCGTGGGAGCGCGGCGCGAGGCTGTAACAGTAGGGGCGTCGCATTCGAATGCCGGCGAAACCGTAGCGAGTAATAGGGAGGTGGGGTAACGTAAACGGAATAGGGGATGCAGGCGGGAGGGACCCCGGGGGCCAACGGCCCCCACACACCGCCTGTCAGCGTTGCGCGGGAGCGGGAGAGGTTGAGAGATAGGGGCGAGTAACCACCAGCCGCGCGGAACGGAGTGCAGAGAGGAAGCAGCGCTGTCCAGCTGTGGAAGAAATAACAAAGACAAAGACACAAGCCCAGATCGTTGTCGCAGTGGTTTATTTCACACGTTTAGAAACATGCGTTTAGAGTATTTGGCCGCTATACATTTACACATGATAGGCCACTTCGTTGAGCTATCATTTGTGGGCAGGTTGCTTTCTGAAAAATAGCTATATAGCTCAGTGGTCATTTCCTGGTAAAATGAAAAAATAAAATGCATATATATTTATTTTTTCTTACATGGTCCAAGGAAATGTAATTTGTTGCAGACGTTGCATTTGCTCGATAACTGCCTCTGGTATATTGTTTTCATTTTTCACCTGTGACTTCTATAAATGACAACTTTGTAACTTTATTTATTAAGCTAAAACGTGAGTTTTTGCAGCCAATATCAAGATTCAAAATACATTTTTGGGTTGGGCCATGTAATGATATTTCCAATTTTCTTCGGGGTTTCTGGATTCTGACAATGAATATTCTCAATGCAATTTCAAGTGGAAAGTTACTCGGCCCACTCGGCACTCTTCATTACATTGCTTGCTTATACAGGTCACAGAAGAAAAAAAAATATGTGTAAGTGGATTTATTAATTGGGTCATTCGTTATTTGTGTGATTTCAGCAAAAGGAGCAGAGTTCACTTGTATACAGTCGTCGGGTGTCGTTGACTTAATTTAAAAAAATTGCTTTAACGTAAGCACTCAAACCCTGTTTCTCTATGCAAAGTAAAACATACAATTTCACAACTGATTTTCATATGGAAACTAACATTATCATAAAATATAATGAAAAGTTACATTGTAAATCGTCAATTGTTTCGGAAAAGTTTTCAACAGTGATTAAAAAATGTGTATGCAGGCTTATCCTTCATGGCCAGATAAATATTTTGTATGAAAGCCAAACACACGAAAATACAATTAGCAAGAGTACTACAAATGAGGCAATGCGAACGGATCAAAGACATGCCAATCACTGCTCTCAAAACTGATGGTGTGCGAGTGAACGTTATACGAGCCTCGCCAGCTGGCCAAGGAAACACCACTTCATGCTGGATTTGACAGTGTATCCAGCCCTGTACGTGTGCTGCATTGCTGACAATGAATGAGTCCCTCAAGTAACCCAGACAGCGACATGCTAAGGCGCCACGTGTGGCCCAATACCCCTGGAACGTGCCATTCATTTCGAGCGTTGTTTTGGAAATGTCATCCCTACATCTCGACTGTATTATCTACAGAATTGACTCTAAACTCAAATACAAGCGTAGCTCATCATAGTCTATGCCAATTTAAATTAACATGCAAGCCTACAGCCATCGATGCTTGTGAACAATGGGCAACATGCAACTGCAAGGGCCAGACCTCAAAGGGCCATTTTGAATATGGATTTTTTTTTTTTTACAAATCAATTAAGATTTTTTTTTGAGAAAGGTAATGCAAATGACGGTTGTAGTGGATGATGGTATTGGTGCTGGTGACAGGGTGATGTGGTTAATGTAGTGAAGGCAGTGATTGTGGAAGTGCTGATCATATTTGTGGTGGTGTGGGGAGCGGTAGTGTCGTGGTTAGTGCGTCGTGCTACAAACCCGGTGACCCGAGTTCGAGTCCCGCTCACGGTCAACACCAGTGACCATTATCTGAATGGGTTCTGGACCTCTCATAGGTCGACTCGGCCTCAAATTTGTACCTGGTGCGATGGATAAACATCGCCAATGGGGAAATAAAGGCGGTCGGGCGTGGTGCTGGCCACCCACCCCTCGTGTGCTGTGCCAACCCTCATAGGTGCTCGATAACAGCACTTGCCCCAACAGTCTGTTCAGACTATACGGGGGATCTTCGTCTTTGATTGTGAAGTTGTGGGACAAGATGCCTCACGGGCCACAGAGGATGCCACAAGGGCTTTCGGGCAACAAACGAAATTTACTGAAACAATTAAATTGTTATCATGAGTAAACATGTCAAAAGTCTGTGTCGTTATCGAGATTCTATTAATATTCTGACTCCAGCTGAAACCTGACTCATATATTACCTGTTGTCAGAATGAACACGAGACCTAATTTCCTTCTTGAGACTGCAGTATATTTGCAACTATGACAACGAGCACAACAACACAAATTTAGCACAGTTTGTGGTGTTTAACAGTTTTCCAAGTAGAATTTGTTTGCACTAAATTTGCTGAACAGAAGCAAAGTGGGAATTGTAAAAATCTCAAACGTGGAAACATTCAATTAATAAAGATTCTGCTGCCTACTGCACTAGAGGACGTTAATTTCCATGGAATAAACGTCTCACCTGATTACTGCCTTATTTCCATTTGTACTTTATCATTGTGTTCCCCTTGCAACAGCAGTATATGGCCTTTCTCACAATTAATTACAAGGCGGATGTCATGGATTTGAAGGCTGCCATCTCTCGCAAGGGAATATCGAAACCAAGTTAAAAGCCAGCGGGGAATTAGGTATGACCAAAACGTATTATCTTTAAAATTTAAATTAACCACACACGCAAACATGACGTTCATGACTAATTGAAGCACTTTTGAGTGACAATTAATCTTATTTAATTGGGTTTTCCAGCAAGACTCGCCTTTTTAATATTCTCATTTTCCAGCGCATTCGCTCAAGCCACGACTATGTTGTGTTTCAAACTATGCGATCAATGAAGGTTATTTATCTTAATAACTAATTGGATTTTGTAAAAAGCAAGCCCGTTGGCTCGAGTGGATACATTATTTTTGCCTTATTTAATTAATCGTTAGTTTAACCATGCTTTGGTGATCATAAGAATTGTACCACAGTGTGATGAAAATGCAATGCTTGGAGGGACTGATATAAACAGATCTTAATCCTAACCACATTGCTGCTTTATTCTAAGGTTAAAATAGCAATTAACTTTACTCTCATAAGATAGCTTGCTGTCTTTCCCAGATTCATTTTAGAAGTGTACAGTACTGACTTGTTTCGCACAAAAAACTCAACGCATTCATCAACGACACTGTGTGGCTTTCAAAGGAACAATATACAATGGACAACGTTTCAAGCAATGGCCCTTCTTCATAGCACATACATGCACGAGCACCCAGTAATAAGATCCAGGGATATAATTGGAAAAAATGTATTGTAATGTTTATTGCAGAATAGCCTCCCAGAGGCTCGTATTCTGTAAGGTTTGTTTACAGCCACGACCGGCTTGGCGCGGTGGAATATTAGGGGGCTGCAGGGGTTTAACTCCTACCCCCAAAATTCTAAAAATGAACATCTAATACATTTGTATCAGAGGGAATGTGTGATGTATTGTGCACCACTACCACACCACTTAATCTGCTGAACAGAAGCTTCAAATTAAGTTTGAACAAAAACCATCGTTCCCCACTAAGTGGCAGTAATGTCATGACGGTGCTTGTGCCATGCTAGGTACACTTTGAGACCACGTGAAGTGTCGAAGGCCCGCTGGCGGGAGGTCATAGAACAGACCCAGGGTGCCATGGGCTGACTGACTGAGATGACTGACAGATGCACCACCTGTGCTCCCAATTGTGCCAACTCTTCGTTTTAACCACCCGATGCTCCGGGTGACTTATTTCTGCTGACGGATGATTTATTTAAACTCCCCATTAGCTTCCTTCACAAACCTCGTCCACAGGGGCCGATCTTGAATCCTGCTGGTTCCAAGCATCGGCAAAGTCCAATCAGCTGCACTCCTCCAGGAGAGGAAGCAAAAGGCGGCAGCGTCGTGTTAGCCAGCAGCATCCACCGTCTGCTTAATCCCTGCTCTCCCTCCTCCATCCCTTTCCTCACTTTCCTTCTTCTCTCTTGCCCGTATTCTTCCTGTTCTCCATCATTATTTAGTTTTGCTTGTTTTTTTTTATTTGGCGACGTTCTTGGTTTTTTTTTTGTTTGAGGCGCCACTCTCCTCCCTCGTCTCCTACCCCGCCCCATTGTCCGCTGGGCATCCTTGGTGGTCCGGCTGCCAGCGGTTGCTCGTTGGGCTGTCCCATCGCTCACGCCGGGCAGGTAGGTCCTGATGTCAAGGACGTGGGCCCACATTTGCTGTTCCATAACTGCAGGGGCGGTTTCTTCATTAGGGCGATTGGGCGACGCACCACCAAAGTGTGAAAGGGACTTTTTCAATCACATTAACATTCAACCACAGAGTCACGCTAGCCGTTACTGTGCCTCTGGATATAGTCCAATCAGCGTCATGTCACGTTCTGTGGAGTACCACCTCTTTTTGGGCGATTTCACTCTGGCTGAGAATCGCCCAGAGTGTTCCCATAGACTTACATTCAAAGATGTTTTTTTTCGAACGGCGGGCGCTCCAATGCATTCTCTATGGCTTCCGGGAGGGCTCGCACTAACGTGCTTACGTCATCATACGTAAGCACGTTTCAGTCAACAATATTATTTGTCGCCACCTAGTGGAATCTTTAATAAAAGAAACTGAGTGGATTGAAAATACATTTACTGGTTAAAAACCCTTGTCAAACTCCATTTGAGCTTGAATTTTGGTAAAATGTTAATTAACGTAATTTACACACACACAAATCATCGCTGTCGGACGGAAGCCTTGTATGTCCAAAACTGTTACTTTTCAGGAAACGAAAGAAAACCTGTTTTTTCCCCAAAATAATTTACAAGCTCTTTTAATGCTTTTCATTGGTTAAATATTTGTAAAACACATTGACAGATGTAAAGGGTGACCAATAGCATTAATTTTTGAAAAAATATGGAGATATAAAATATGGATTCTGCCTGATACATTGTTGCTATCGGGATAGAAACCTTGTATCTCAATATTTATATTATAATAAATAATTTATTTTATAACTAAAATAAATGTATTTATTTTGTCAGGTCTGCGACACAATCTTGGTCCACACCAAAGAAAGGTTCTCCTTTACCGACCACCTTGTAAGTGCCACGCTGCTACAAGGAGAGATGTTTCAACAGCATGGCCATACATTCCCTGTTGAGGCTCTGAACGTCACTGTCAGG
The DNA here is from genome assembly GCF_015708825.2 of Lethenteron reissneri. Lineage (NCBI taxonomy): Eukaryota > Metazoa > Chordata > Hyperoartia > Petromyzontiformes > Petromyzontidae > Lethenteron > Lethenteron reissneri. Next base: position 13,109,895 of record NC_083843.1, on the reverse strand, counting down.
GCATACCCTATGTTAAATAAGGCGAAGCTGAAGACTGAACTGTCTCTCATTTATGAGAGTCCAGAATTCAAGGGCTGCTGTGGTGCACTGGCGCTGTACCAGGCTTTGCTGAAGTACAACCTCCAGGATACTTTTCCAGAGACTGTTGCTCTGTTGAACATCCTCATAACCACTCCCATGACAACTGCTGAAGCTGAGAGGTGTTTCTCAACCTTAAAGAAAATCAAGACATTCCTGAGAAATGTAATGGGACAGGAACGTCTGAATGCAATGGCTATGCTTTCCATGGAGAGGGAACTAGTCAGGAACATGCCTGCTTTCAATGAGAGAGTCATTGATCACATTGCTACTTTGAAAGAGAGAAGAGCAAAATTTCAGTATAAGTAAGCAGTGTATTAAGCGAGTAATGTGATGTAAGCAGTGTAATGATAGTGAGTATAGAAACAAACAAGGAGATGTATTGTAAGAGTCACTTTATTTTTCATTAATATTAAAGTAGTGAAGTTGCCTTTACATGCTTAAGCTTAATTATAGATTTGAAGCTTTCGTGACTGCAGGGATTCATATTCTTAGGTTTTTTCGGTAAAGTCATGTAGGTAAAAAACATTAAAAAGTAAAATAAAATAAAAATAAAAAATCACGACGTTTCGGAGGCAACACAAGCTTCCGTCTTCAGGTGGTACCGTCACAGCCACGACAGCTGTATCAAGTAAATTAGAGATTGCAGTAGCTACCACTCCGTTTATATAATGGTTGGAGAAGATCGTGGTGCAAGGGGCGCATACTTATTATTAATATGGTAAGGTGAGGCTTAAGACTAAGAATAGACTGCATAACAAAGGCTGAGCCTTTGTTGTGGAGAGGTGCGGTTTGTTGAGTCACCTGAAGACGGAAGCTTGTGTTGCCTCCGAAACGTCGTGATTTTTTATTTTTTATTTTATTTTACTTTTTAATGTTTTTTACCTACGTGACTTTACCGAAAAAACCTAAGAACATGCTTAAGCTGTTAATTTATCCATTGCATGGGTGGACCTTATCCTTATCAATCATCCAAACATTTGCCCCCCCTGAGAGATTTTGCAGGAGCCGCCACTGCATAACTGTGTAGTCCACCATATGTTCTAACTTGGACCCGGCATGCATCCATAATGTTTTGTGAAGTCTAGCAGCCTCCTACCATTGTTATTGAGCTAATCTGGCCCATGCCTCCCAATCACTCCAGACCAAATTTCGATTTAAAGCTTTCGTGACTGCAGGGATTCATCTTCTTGGTTCTTTCGGTAAAGTCACGTAGAAAGGAAGTAATAAAATAATAAAAATAAAACATAATAAAATAATTCTCACGACGTTTCGGCCACAACGCAAGCAGCCGTCCTCAGGTGCAGAACAGGTCCGTCAAGTAGACAGAGTCTGAATGGCAACGCTCAAGGCTTGGAGCGACTATTTATGCTGGGATAATGACTTTAAACCCCTCGCCAATCCTCCTAATCGCTTATCTGCATTTCCCATAAATATGCTAACTTCCTCTTGATATGCACTCCGCAGGGAATGGATTCTTTGCTCCGCTGCAAGCTTCCTACCACCATGCTCCCATTGACATATTTTGTTGCTTCCTCTTAGTACCTTTCACGAGACGGTTTATGGTATAGTGTATAGCATATTATATAATAAAAAATAGTATTAAAGTGTAATGTTTAATACAATGCATAAGGTAATATATAGTATTGTAATTTTATAGTGAATATATAGCAGTGTGCTATACAGTTGAGTGGGTAGACTAAAACATAGTGGAATATGACAAGGTATAGTCAATAAGCATATTAGTTGCTGCGGGGCCATATTATTAGCATTCCTTCCCTTTATTAATTCTGACCTTACTCCCTCCCTTTGATGCTGCTAATGCATGGGCATTATGACTTTCAACCCCTCGCCAAACCTCCTACGCATTTCCCATAAATATGCTAAATTCCTCTTGATATGCAAATTATTTTGTCAAGACGCTCTTCGCTCCTCCATCCCAGCATAAATAGTCGCTCCAAGCCTGAAGCGTGACATTCAGACTCTGTCTACTTGACGGACCTGTTCTCCACCTGAGGACGGCTGCTTGCGTTGTGGCCGAAACGTTGTGAGAATTATTTTATTATGTTTTATTTTTATTATTTTATTCCTTCCCTTCTACGTGACTTTACCGAAAGAACCAAGAAGACACTCCAGACCAGATGTCTGCATCTTGACCCACTTCGGCATTAAAGTCACCCAAGAGGATGACCATATCCTGAAGAACCACTTTAGCTAGCACCTGGTTCAGATGGCTGTAGAAGGCATCTGACTTATCGGCCTTGCCTCCATCCCATCACCGATGTTCATCTTCGGTGGGGGTGTAAGCCATCACCACCACCACACCACCATTCCTCGCCTCCCGTTGATGGAAGGGGTTACAGCTTCCCACACATCACCGTCACACTCCCAAGCCCCCCTGCATGTTTTTGTTCGAAACAAGAGCACTCCCTATTTGACAGTTTCCTGTCACGAGTGGATGACTACAGCTCCCGGCAGAGGAGTGGCAGCCTCTCCTAGGCATTGAGCGTTCCAACATTCCACGTGGCCACTCGAAATGGCTTTTTGCCATTTCTAGAGGGACCCTGAGGGTGGGAGTTCAATATCCTGGCTCTGCCACATGGACTTTGGCCAAGAGACGTCATCGACACGTGTCCCCCCGGGGCCTCCGGCACAGGCTTGGTTTGATATTCATTACGTGGTTGGTTTCGTGTTTATTGAATTGAAGGTGGAGGGGTCACCAGCCTCTCGCACTCGTCCAGAGCCCCCGTCTGTCGCCGCGGTAGCCACGAGGGCAATGATGAGAAGAGCCAATTGGAATTGGACTCCCCCCAATGGCATTTCTCACAGCCACAACGGCGTTGACGTCCGACACCATCGAGGAGGTGGGGGTTGTTTTTGCCAGACTAAACACAAAGATCCCCCTATAACCTGAACAGACTGTTGGGACAAGTGCTGTTAGCGAGCACCTATGAAGGCCGGCACGGCACACCAGGGGGGTGGTTAGCCAGCACCACGACCGGCCGCCTTTGTTTCCCCAGTGGCAATGCTTACACACCGGGCCACCACCACTACTACCACCACCACTGCCATTAAAACCCTTACACCACCGCTACACTGCTTTAGCACCACTGCACCAGCATTGTGATTGTGCAACACCACCTTGTTATTGAGCAATAACAATACAGTACAGTACTGTCCTGTACAATATTCGTATTATTGCTGCCACATGATGCATCACACGACAAGCCGAACCAACCCACCTGGGAATCCTGGATAAGCCAGTGTTGGAAAACTAAACAGATGGATCTTTCCATATATAAGCAAAACATATATTATTTCCAGGGATCATGCATATAAAATCGGGACTCTGCATACACATGGAAAAGAAATCCCTTCCAGCTATCTCATTCCCCACCAGGTAGGAGTATCTCATAGTTATGATACTTGCATGAATGAGTCATTTTTATTCCTGCATCGTGCACTGAGTCTTCCTCCGTACAATTCTAATTCCATTATTATCTTGAAACTAATTATAGCCGAGCCTCTCTTTTACAGCTATTGTTTGTTTTGAATGAGACTGATTTGGTGGTCAGCGAACTAATTATTAATGCTCAAGAAATCGTTGCATATTGTCTGACAATGTGGTGTGCAGAGCTTGGGTTGACACGAGAATTTAGAGTTCAGTTCCAGTGAACATCACGCGCCTTAATTGGTGTTCACATCACGGCGGTGTGAGCTTCTTAACGTTCGGTTTACGGGGTGTGCTCGCAGTGTGTGTCTTTGTCTAGTTTTGTTGGGGAGCGGTGACGCAGTGGTTAGCGTGCTGCACCACAAACCGGGCGCCCTGAGTTCGATATCCGCTCACGACCAATAACAGTGGCGCATATTTGAACCAGTCCTGGGCCTCCCCTAGGTCGACTCAGCCTAAAATAAGTATCTGGTGCAGTGCGTAAACATCGCCATTGGGGAGACAAGGGCGGCTGTGCGTTGTGCTGGCCAACCACCCCCTCCTGTGACGTGCCAGCCTTCATAGGGTGCTCGCTTCCAGAACTTGCCCCAATAGTCTGTTAAGACTACACGGGGAGTCTTTGTCTAGTTTCGATGAGAGAATGCATGATCCCAAAGACATTCACATCCTTAAAGCGGAGTGACATGCAGCATTCTTAGTGTCCTTGAAATTAGGTCTTGTATAGTCACACAGCCAAGGAAATGCCCTTCCACTATTAATCTCTCGTTTGCTTAGAATTACTGCCATGACCTTTCATCAATGGTAGGTGGTTGCAATTTTAGCTCCACCTCATTCGCCCCACCCCAACCCGGGCTGGCTGCCGCTTCACGTACCGCCGCCGATCCATACCTCAACCTTGTAAATTTGAATCACGTTAACGTTACACTCCCCCGATGTCAATCAAGGCTTAAGGCGCTATTACGTATAAGTGCGTGCGTTTAACCCAGTCTACCTTTGGTTCTGAATCTAATTGACACAATTTTTCGTCGGAAAATCGGAATCTGTTTGGCAAATAGGTCCAATCAACGTAAGGCGTCGTCATGACCGGATGCATTTAGTTTAGAATTAGAGTTCAATTTTTCCACCGATTCCTCTTCCTAATGGTGAATAATGGTTGCATTAGTCATTACTCAATTGGTGAATCTAGGCTTTTTATCCTTTATTTACTATTACTATCCATGGCCTTCCAGAGTTCAAAATTGAATCGTATATCTATTTTGTGTCATCACTGTATGACGTTGTGGTGCCGGTTCGTAATCCAGCAACTCTGCAGGCAAGGGTTGGTGGATTATGTGGAGATTTGTGTGCTACTCCCAAACGTGCCGAATTATGAGATGACCAGACACATCAGTACAAAGGTGGATTTGTGATCCGGTCTGTGTGGAAATTTTAGTTGCACCACCATCATGTGTAAGGATTTTCTCTGGGCGCACCGTTTTCCTCCCACAAGGCAAACACTCACGTGTGAATTCCCAACGCACAATGCTCTCTTGAAAATATTCGTGGGAAGCTGGCTTTCCTGGCTGAATTATTTCTTCGTACTTAACAAAAAAAATGCTTAACACTTTTCTGTTGTTATTTAAGTCTGGAATACTTGTCTAATATGTTTATTATCTACTATTTAGAACAGCTAGATGAAGGCCTTCCAAATGTGCTGCTAACCTTCATAGTCCCAAGATGCAACAGTCCATGCAAGTTCTTAATAGATTATTGGAGTAGCGCAGCTAAAAACTCAAAAATTTTGGCTAATGCTGTCGATACGGATTTTTGGAGTAGTGTGGCGGCAACTCATGGAGTACAGGGCCCGCGAACCACCCGCCACGTCACCACGGTTTGACCGAGTTCTACTGAAACTTTAGCTTTTTCTTAAATGGCACTGTGTTCACACTGCACCATAGTGCTACCGCCTGGTAATTGTTTTACATTAAACATCCCAAGGGCCCAATTCATATGTAATTTGTTTTCATGCTTTGGCCTAATTAATTACATCGTTTTTGGTCAATTTATACTTGAGGAATGGGTGGAGTACCGTTCCACAGAAAAAAAACTCCATAGCCCATCAGTAGCTGGAGTCTCTCAAGCCCGCTCGCATCCTATTGTGCGTCTGCGTGCATGATATATATTGCGAGTGTAACAAGCCATTTTACATGTTTGTAAAATGGGGATAAGGTTTTGTCCAGTAAAAAAAAATCCCACTGAATCACACAAGCCTTTGAACGTAAAAAAAAATATCCAGATTTGTGTGAAATATTGCCCATGTCACACACCACTGTCAGGGACATTCATTCCACGTATGTTAATATGGATGTTCAGCAATACCTTTGAAATCTTGATAGATGTTTCTGCCAAAACACAAAATGTCTAATAGGGGGTAGTCTGTCTTCTCACCTGAAAATAACTCGAAGATTACGTGTGAGATGAAGCATGGATGCACTGCAGAAGGGAAGAAGTGGTCATCCAGTGGCTGGGTGATTGCACTCCTGCCCGTGAATCTTTAGTCAAGTAAAACCACCTGGTTCTCAAGGCTCCGTTTGATTTTAATTATATAGGGTCTGGACCCCCTAACCCTAAACGCATGCTTCTAAAGGTGGAGGGGAAAACCAGAGGACCTGGAGAAAAGTCCACGTGACCACGGGGAGAGCATTCAAACTCCAAATACAGCAGGCGTCAGTGTCGGGATCAAACCCACGACCTCATGTATACCAGGCGAGGTAGGTAACATCTCAACTCAAACACAGCAAACGGTCACAGCACTATTTATCTTAATTTTCAGTATAACTTTTAAACTAAATTTGGCCACAAGTTCGTCTTCTGCAAGGCCACTTTACCAAAATCACTCAAACGTTCTGGATAACATTTATTTGGGCCATTGATTGCCTCTGAACATTGTGGTAGATCACAACAGGTGCACCGTATCCCGTTTGCCTTGCTTAATCACAGGAGCACTAGGTATTGACAAAGGATCTTTAAACAACTAATGAAACAACAACAATCTGCACAAGTAGGAATAGGCTACGGCACTTACCCATGGCAGACTGAAGTGGCAGCGAGTGCTCTGGGAAAACAGGCAGGCTCCTGCAGATTCCTCCTCTTAAAACGTTGCATCCACCGGGAACGACCACATCGCCACTTCAAGCTAACCCGCTCCCTTGCCAACGCTGTTGTCCAGTAGGTCAGGAACTTCCAAACCTTTTTCATAAAATTGCTGTTTCAACATCATAGCCAGGAAGGCTATTCTGGTAAATTGGAAGAACCACGAACCTCCTACATCGAGTCTGTGGTACAGTACGCTCCTCACACACTCTGGCATGGAGCATCTGAGCCATAAGCTCAAGGGAAAGGTGTAGGAATTAGAGGGCAGATGGTCCACTTTTATACAATGTCTGAAATAAGCCAGCCGGATCGAGGGTCGGGAGACAGGGGCCAAAGATAAGGGGTACAATCCCTGCCCATTGGACGGGAGTCAAGAAAGAAATTTGCTCGTAAAGATCGCCTCTTGTGTTTTTATTTTCTTTATTTCCGGCGTTCTTCGGTGACCCTCCTCACCTTGTCACCCCCCTTCCATTACTTCATTTAAAAACTTCCCTTACTCCTTTCGGTGGGAACCCGTCTGGTTTGGGACAGCGTTGCTCATTCCCCATCTTTCTATGCCCTGCTCTTTGTAACCGGTTTAGTTTTATATTGACGGGGTGAACGTGCATCACAGCGAGATGTAATGGGCCCACACATTGGCTTATTAAAAAAATTATGATAAAAATTTAATGAAAATGTTGCTGTTTGACGTTTTCGGCCTTTGGGGCTGTGCTCACCAACTACCTTTTTAAAACAATGCACGTGGCTTTCATGAACTCTGTAAGGTGGGAGGGGGGCACGGGGGGGACACTTCTGTTTCAGGCAAGTGGTCATTGACTCTGGTAGTTTTTATTTCTCATCAAGATGATGTCGCTCTTTGGTGTAATATGGTGGAAAGTCTTTAGCCCCGCTGATTTCACCTGTATTGGTGTTTTTGTCACCCACCGTATCACCCACACAAAGCTACGCAGCGCACGTCTGCTTTCATCTGCTTGAGTTCCCTTTATGCCTTGACGTGACCTTCTGCTGTGCCATATGTGAGTCAGCTAAAGTGCCTGGAACTGAAAACGAATCAGTCTCATAAATAAAATGCACTTGAGAGAAAAAAAGAATTTTTGCATGTATATGTATATATCGTGCTTACATTGTACACATAATAGGGAGCTGTCGTTGGGGTTGATTTACATTTTTAGAGAGGCGACTCGAGTTCTCTCAGAGAAGCTGCATTGACGACGAAGAGTAGCAACAGCAAGGGGCTCAAAGGAGAGAGAGAGGTTGTAATCGGTGTGTATTGTCTGCAACGACGCATTGCTGAGGAATATGATTATAAACAAAGCAAACGCAAAAAGCAGGAAATTGTGAAAAAAGGCATGGACACATGGACGCTTTGAATTTAAATTGAGAGACTAAAAGAGGAAGAGTTGAGTCAAAGAATATAGGCAGCTAATGTACTTCTTCAGGAACTGCTGATGGGGTTTTTTGCCCCATACATGAAGGCTAAATGCTTTTGAATGCATGGTTTTCCAGGATTACACTATTCATTTCTTTGCTTATGGGTTTTTCTCATCATTTAAAAAATTCGGCCATGTAAACTATAAACAAAAGTGAATGGGCAGGACACGTTGGGGGATGATGGATTATTGCAGAGAGGTGAGGGATGGTGACGGCTTTGGGGTGCGGGGGGGGGGGTCATCCAGCAGTGGATTCATTGTAGCTGCTGACGAAGATTATATTTGTAAATTACACTTCATTTATTTGTGTATTTTTTTATTATGAAAATGTTACTTTAATGCTTAATGTAAATTGACTATGTTAATATTGTCAGTAAGAGCCTACATTACTTGTACACGATTGGCACATGCTACCGTTTTTGTATGCATCGTCTTATGATATCAAATGCTGGAAAGTGTGGACACCTGCTGTAAAATTGGCAAAACTGCATGTTTATAAAAATCTAAACGTTGGTTTCCTGTACTGCAAATGTGAAATGTGTAATTGTTGAGAAAATATAACAACAAATTTCAGTAGTGACTCATAACGCGAACAACAACCATTCCTGGCGGTGTCAGCAATGGTTGTCTGAGTATACACAAAGTGAGAACCTGTGTCCTAACATACCGAGTTCTGATTTGGATCCCACAGGCCCGTTTCCCACTGCAAAACCGAGCCGAGGCGGGTCCGTGGAAAAACCAGCCTAGGACGGCTCAGGTGGTGTCATTGACCTCGACTGGAAGAATTAAAAACTTCCTTTTTTATGATATAAACGTTATTTTAGCACGGTGACCGTGGAGTTTTTAGGAAGCACACGTGTCTTTGCCTATCCACGAGAATGAATTACTCACTGTATTGATTCACATTTATAAGGAAGGGTTTTGGCTGGAGCTGCCTTCGTTATTGTTAAAAAAGGAGCAGCTTTTCAGCCATATATTTTGTCACACAAGACCAGTTTCTTGGCAGGAAAAAAACCCACGAGAGATAGTTTCATCTAACTGGGCAATTATAAATGATACAAATCAGTAGCGCCATCTAAACTGCCACAATATTCTGTTGTTGTCACATTAACGTTGTTAAAATTATCGGTCTAAACCGCCCATAAAACCACAAGGGCAGCATTGGAAACTCGATTCAACTGCAGTCAACAGAGTTCCCAACATGAAGTACACCAGTGGACAGACAGCTGATTTCTGCATAGGCGCTCAAGTGTTATTGCTGCACTGCTCATACTTTCCGTATTGGTTTCTTGAGCATTTGGTTGCCAACCTCCATCAAAGCCACAACCAAATACAAAACAATTGGGATGTGATGACGGTGATGTGGGCATCCATATTCCAACACAGTGCGGCACTACATTTTATCTAATCGGGTCTCTCATCATAGAACAATCACAGATGCCGCCTGTCAGTGGTCATAAACGCAAGCTCCCATGGAGGAAATAGTTTTACAGGATGTCATGCCGTGTGCTTGTGGTCTGCGTAGTAATAATTGACAACGTAATTGGACAATATTTCAAAACTGCGTCGAAGTGGTAGGAGTAGATGCAAATTACGTAGGATGCAGGCATTCTTCACGGGTGGGAAATATTTAGTAATCACAAGGAATTTCACCATTAAATATATTTTGTTACTAAGACCTAGGTTAACTTATGGGGTTGAAATTCTAATGAAGTACACATTATTTAGCAAAAAATGTGCACATTTCATGATTTATGTTATGAAAAATGTATGTTCATGTATAAAACATTGGCTCTTCTTGCGTTATCTAGCTGTTGGAGTATAGCTGCACCACTGCATTCATAAATTATTTGTATATTATATATTATTGGAACTGATGTAAAGTAGGAGACAGTTAATATCGTACCCTATTTAGAAAAATGGACAATATGAACAATTCATTATGAATTTCAGCCATGATTGCGCCCTGTTTGCTTTGACAATGGTATACTTTGCGATAACTGGAGTTGGTTCCACATTTTACGGTTTATTCACGTGAGGTAAAACTTCCACCTGAGCGCCACTACGTGTGGTGGAATGGAAACCGCATTGGAGCTGGGGTGAATTAATCGTGGGGCTGAAAGTTTTGTTTACTTCCCCACAAAACATAAACCGCAATTCCCTACGCAGACTCGCAGCATTTTTCACCCGAGAGCAAAGCTATTACATTCGCGTGGTGTGGCAGAAACGACCCATTCCCTGCTATCCTCGTGAAATTCTCAAATATGCATTGATTTTCGGGGCAGAAGGAAGAACGCAATAGTGTAGGGTTCACGGCACGGCTGTGGTAACCTCTTCATTTAGGATGTGGAGGGAAACGTGGCCTGTGCCACTCAGATTAGCCGGTATATTTCGTGAAAAATATAAATAATTCCCCACCTCATTAAATATTGTGCAGGGCATTGTCATTGGCTCGCACAGACGTTGGTATGAAAATGTCAATGTGCGCTGGAGGGGAATGACTGAGATGGGAAAACAACACAGATCAACAAAATGGTGTTGGTAACCAGGTTTGGATTACAGTTGTGTTAGAGGTTATGATTTATATGAAAACGATGTGACAGTAAGTGTTACGGTGATGCTAACATTGATTATAATGATGGTTAATACAGGTATGGAAATTGGACACAGTATGCAGCTGCCCATGATTTTCCCTGTGAGAAAAATGTGCAATATTTCAATGATTCTGCAGTTTCCGAGCCCCTGCAGCAACACATGCCGTTTTAATAATGCATTTCATTGCTCAGATTTCTTCTCTTGGGGTGAATGTCGAAAAGACAAGTTAACTTACCCACTGCTGATATGCCAGGTAGCATAAGATGTATAGGGGAAGTTCAACAGCATAACTGCCACAACATTTTCATAGCTGTTAATGGTCCTGAGGAAACTTCAGGAGGAAGTTTCTTGATAACCAATGGAGTAAAGTATATTCCAAACGAGTGTGCTCACTCTGGTGTAGATGACTGGAGGATTGTGTTATATCAGAGGATCATTTAGGCTTGATCAGTGGCGGCTCCTGCAAAATCTCTCAGGGGGGGCAAATGTCTGGATGATTGATAAGGATAAGGTCCACCCATGCAATGGATAAATTAACAGCTTAAGCATGTAAAGGCAACTTCACTTCTTTAATATTAATGAAAAATAAAGTGACTCTTACAATACATCTTGTTTGTTTCTATACTCACTATTAAAACAAACCACTCAAGTTTATTTTATTAAAGATTCCACTAGGTGGCCACAAATTATATTGTTGGATGAAACGTGGTTACGTATGATGACGTAAGCACGTATGATGACGTAAGCACGTTAGGGCGAGCCCTCCCGGAAGCCATAGAGAATGCATTGGAGCGCCCCCCGGTCGAAAAAAAACATCTTTGAATGTAAGTCTATGGGGCCACTCGGGGCGATTCTCAGCCGGAGTGAAATCGCCCAAAAAGAGGCGGTACTCCACAGAACGTGACATGACGCTGATTGGACTATATCCAGAGGCTGCAGTGACGGCTAGCGTGACTCTGTGGTTCAATGACATTGGTGGTGCGTCGCCCAATCGCCCTATTGAAGAAACCGCCCCTGGGCTTGATGGAGAATTAAATATTAATACTTTTCTTGCTGGGAAAGTGTTGGTTACATAATTGCCACTTTTTCCATAAACCTATTGGACAATATTTTTTTACTAATTAAGAAGCGATTTGCACGTGTATTTTTTATTTCCTTATGCAGGTTGATGTCTACACAACCTGAGCAGTGTGCAGGAAACTTGATTGTCATGAATAGTCGTAACTTCGTATTTCCCACGTTATTGCTACTCTTAAATTATTTCATTACACGAAGTTTTAGATTCAAGCAAAAATAGTTCTCGAGTTTTCTTTATTCTGAAATGTAATCGACGAGACAGATGCAGCAATTTAAGTAATTTCCAGAAATGTGGCTTCGTATCGAATTTGTCGAAGGCTTGGTTCTTTGTTTAACCAAACACGCAACATCCACCGCTACACGAACGCTCGCTCACAAGACCGTGCGTCCACAGTGGGTTCCACCTGACTGATTTGGAAAGTATGGCAGATTACCAAAATCAGAGGCAGTGATTTGTTTGTCTCCCTTTCAAAAAAATATCATATCTGCAACAACAATGAAATCGTTGTCGCGGCATAATTATGTTCTAGCACTGTAATAACATTTGAATATGTTAGCATGCATTGTTAATTGTCACATCGTGCCTTTATTTCTAAAGGGCAGTGGTTCTGATGTAAACCTTTGTGCCACAAAAGTGTAATGTTCCCTAACCTTTTTCCAAGAGCAACAGTCAGGTGACAGTATTTTTTACCAATATTTTCTGCACTTTTGGTCTGAGTGGAGGTCAAAAGTGTGAATTATGCAAGTGAAGTACCGGTGAGGACGCTTGACGCCGAGGTTGAGGCACACGTATGTTTATTCACAATATGACAGTGGGCATATACACACTCGAGGGGGTATCGGCCCCCTCACCCGTATAACTCTGGATACACCCCTAGCTAACTCTGTCCTAGCCCCGAATCCTCCACTAATGGGCTAGGGGAGGCTAACTGGCCCGACACTGGTAAGTCGGGCCCGGTACCCGGAGTTCCAGACCAGCTCTTACAAGAGCACCGGCTCTGGCTTTCGGGACCACGCCGCTGGCTCAATCCTGTCCGGCCCTGAAAAGGACATCGAACCAGGGGAGTCCAGGGCTCTATCTAAGACGTCTTCAATCTTCTTCCCTTAGCTTAAACATAACTCTTGAGCCCTTTCAACATCCCCTTTTATACCCAACCCCTCCCTGAGGGGTGGGGCCCCGGGGGATCATAACGTTCGAACCAGCCCCCCCCAGGGTGTCTGGCTCGGACGTCGTAGAGGGCACTTGCTCGTGCACTTACGTAGCCCCGCCCACTGTGTTTGTTTTCCATAGGCTGCCATGCATAACGGGCCCTCTCTTTAACACCCCTACATCACCCCCCCCCCCCCCCGCATAGCTTGCAGCCGTCCCGGCTGCCAACATACAAAAATGACAATAAAAGTGCATTTACACCTTGACCGCGCGTGTGCCTCACTATTTTTCAACAATGACAAGAACACAACAAAATGCAACAGCAAGAAGAGAAAACAACCCGACGCACCCCCCTTGAATAAATACGAATTCCGTAAAAAAACAACCTATATACAATTTGCAGGGAACCCACCATACACACAACACCAGGTGAACCAAACGTATGTACATTTCAATGGGCAGGGAACACACCACCCACACAACACACAATGAACACAACGTATGTACATTTCAATGGGCAGGGAACACACCACCCACACAACACACAATGAACCCAACATATGTACATTCACTGGGCAGGGAACACACCACCCACACAACACACGATGAACACAACCTATGTACACATCTTCCGGTCTCATAACAGTCTGCGCATTTTTGCGCGCGTCCTTGCAGCGGGCCCCTCACACGAGGTAACCCCGGGTGGCGGACCGTCAGGTGGCAATTGTCCGTCCCGGAGTGAGACCTCATCCGATGCCGCGCGACCGTCGGTATCCTCAGGAGGAGTGGTCGGGCGTGAGCCCGTCAGTCCTGATGCACCTGGAGGTGGCACGGCCGGCAAGGCATTAGGTGAGAACGACGGAGACGGACCCAATGAGACGGTCGACCCCCCCCACGTTTGGCCACGCATGTGTGAAGTGGGTTTGTGTACCGCAACGAAGGGTTTTAACCTAGAGGGGTGCACGAACCATCGCCGCTTCCCCCATTTAATGCGCACGCACTGTGGTCGCAAAACTTCGACCACCTCCACAGGGCCCCGCCACGGCCGCGCCAGCTTAGGGGAGGTAGCCAGGGGCACTTGGGGACAGTGCAACCATGCCTTGTCCCCCGGCTTCCACTGTATCACGTGCGCCCGACCCAGCCTGAGGCGCTCATTCGCTTTTTGACGGAGGTCCGAGTTTAGCATAGCAGCATCCCGCGCCTCTGTTAATTTGGCCAGATTAAATTTGACGTGGCCAGCCAATTTAGTTTTCCCTTGCGGGTCGGGGATCTGCAGCTGGGCGCGAACAGGCGGGTCGGGTTCGCGACCGTACATGAGGTAAAAGGGGGAAAATCCCGTAGCTGCATGGGGTGCCATCCGATATGCCGCCAAGACCCCTTGAATATGCAGGTCCCAGTCAGTCTGCGAGTCCGAGACCTGCTGTGACATCATTGACGTAATGGTGCGATGCAGGCGCTCGACCATTCCGTCAGTTTGCGGGTGATACAGGGAGGTACGAATTTTCTTTGTGCCTAAGAGGTCACAGACTTGTTTGAGTAATTTACCGGAAAAATTTCTGCCCTGGTCGGTCAGCAGCCGCTCCGGAGCACCTTTGTCCAGGACGTATCCCTGAACAAAGGCCTCCACGATGGCTGCTGCCGACTGGTTGGCAAGGGGCCAGGCCATAGGCCAGCGCGTAAAATACTCGACACCTGTCAACAAATACCTATTGCCCCTGGGGGTGGCGGGAAATGGGCCCAAAATGTCCAGCGCGACAAGCTCATTTATTCTGGACACTTTGATCGATTGCAAGGGCGGGTTAGACTCCCGCGCCGGCGGTTTCCGTTGCGCACACCGAGGGCATGATCCCAATAGATCCCCAACATCCCTCGTCATACCAGGCCAAAAAAAATCAAGTTGTAGCAGTGCAAGAGTCTTTTGGGTCCCCAGGTGTAATAGGCGCTCATGCGCGGCCCACACCACCTTGCCTCGCAACTCAGAAGGAACCACCAGCCGATGTCGCTGGGATTTGCCGTCCCAATGCATCAGCAGACCTTGCACCATTTCCCATGCATCCGAATCACCCTTCACCCGCCCAGCACCCCAGACGCGACGACGCCACCCGAGGAGGGAGGTATCCTCCATTTGGAGGCGCCCCCATTCAGTGACGGGCAACCCCAACAGGGAATCTCTTCCCTGTTGTTCGATCGAATTAGTAACTAATGTTTCGTCGTCGTCGGTGGCTGCCAAGACCGGAACCGATGCGTCCCCTGAAGGCCTGCAACATCCCGACCCCAGGAGGCATGCACATTCGGAGGTGGTTGGCATGCGCGACAGAGCGTCCGCATTCGTATGGCGAACGCCCTTACGGTAGGTGGTTTCAAAATCAAAGTCCTGGAGAACCTCCAACCATCGAGACAACTGTCCCGATGGTTGTTGAACTCGCAGGGCATACTGTAGTGCCGCATGATCTGTGCGGACGGTGAAATGCCGACCGTACAGATATGGGCGATACTGTTGGATGAAATAGACAATTGCCAACAGTTCCCTATGGGTGACACAATATCTTTGCTCCGCAGGAGACAACACCCGACTACCGTACGCGACCACCCGTTCCACGCCATCAACCACCTGGGAAAGCACACCCCCAATACCAGTGTTGCTCGCATCGGTGTCGAGCAAAAAGGGCTTAGAAAAATCTGGGTAAACCAAGGGAGGAGCTTTTACCAGGGCGTCCCGAAGGGAGCAGAAAGCAGCCTCCTCCTCTTGACCACAGTGGAACCGAACCCCTTTAGATGTTAAAGCGTGCAGGGGTTTTGCAATTGTCGCAAAATCAGCGACGAACCGTCGGTAATACGACGCGAACCCAATGAAACTCCTGACCTCTCCCACCGAGGTGGGAGTCGGCCAGGAGCTGACACACTGCGTTTTGGCGGGATCGGTAGCAATACCTGAGCGTCCCACGATGTGCCCCAAATAACGCACCGAATCGCGCAACAAATGGCATTTTTGGGGTTTGAATTTCAAATTAGCAGCCCGCATTTTTAGGAAAACCGCCCGCAACCTCTGGAGATGTTCATCAAAAGTTTTACTAAAGACGATAACGTCATCCAAATAAATGAGGCACGACTCCCATTGCAATCCAGCCAAAACCAATTCCATCAAACGCTGGAAAGTTGCCGGCGCTGAGTGTAAGCCCATCGGCAACCGGTTGAATTGGAACAGGCCGTGCGGTGTACGGAAAGCAGTTTTAGGCTTTGAATCATCGTCCAGAGGAAGCTGCCAGAATCCCGAAAGTAAATCGAGTGTGGAAAAGAATCGCGCTCCCGCCAAGGCGTCCAGCGATTCATCCATCCGAGGGAGCGGGTATGCGTCGGCAACCGAAATTTTGTTAAGGCGCCGAAAATCAACGCAAAACCGCAACGATCCGTCCTGCTTTTTAACCAGGACAATCGGCGCTCCCCAAGGGCTGGTGGACGGAGAAATGATGTCGGCGGCCAACATGTCATCAATAGCCGATTTGACATGGTCCTTTTCGGCGGGACTCAACCGAAACGGATTTTGGCGAATTGGCGCGCTGTCACCCGTGTCAATATGGTGACACAGCAGGTGAGTACAACCCAAATCGTATTTATTCCGACTAAAAACGTCGGAAAATTCCCGCAGTAGTGTTTTAAGTTGTTGACGCTCTGAATCTGACAGGTCCGTCGATCCCGCACAAAGCGCCTCGAGCCACCCTTCATCGCTGTCCGAATGCGGTCGCGACGCAGGGACAACGCTGACGTGATTTGTGACGGGTTCCTCACATGGCACCGGCGATGCGTGAGCAAGCACGGTCCCCTGTGGGACCACCACCGCCTGCGAGCCCACATTGAGGACCGCGATGAAGGGTTCACCGTCCCCTCTTACTATGGTCTGGGCCGGAAGTAAATGAGGTCCACTAACCCCGGCCCTAGATGGCCCCAACAGAACCCCTTGGGCCCCGGTACCCTTAGCGAAGGGCCGCCGAAGTTTCAAAGGAATCAACATTTGCGCCCCCGGAGGGACGCGCACCGTTCTCTCTACGAATGCCGGCACCGTCGCGAACGCCGTCCGAGTCGTAACTGGCGATGGCAGAAACGCCAAACGTCTGCCCGACGGGAGCTCAATACATCCCTGGTCGATAAATATCCTAATCGGCATTTTGGCCAGGAAGTCCGTCCCCAGCAGGCACGAAACCGCCAGCGAGGAGGAAACAAAAATCGGCCCAGACAATTTAATTTCCCCAATACAAATTTGGGCACGAATTTGTCCGATGATGCCAAGTGAGCCCCCATTAGCCGCATAGAATGGTACGTTAACAGGCATCAAAGGACGGCTCCGGACAGGGAGAATATTGTAAATTAACTCCGAAATAATGGTCGCCGATGCTCCCGTATCGACCAGGATGCGCACTTCAACCCCGTCGATGTGCCCCACAACGGCCGACGACCCCGACGATGCGGCTATCACACGATCGGCCAGCACGGACCACTGGCCAGGTTCGATATGAGTACACGGAGTGGTGCGTGATGGTGCGATGGTGCGCGATATCGGCCCCCCTCTCGTTGCGGTGTTTGAGTGCGTGACGGGCGTGTGTGTGGGCCAAACGTGTGGGGTGCCGCGACTCGCCGGGTTATGATGGTGGAGCTTGTGATGAGGCCCGTCGTCCCGTTGAGGTGTCGTCCCGCGCTGACGAGGAGAGCGGCACCCCGAGGCGACGTGGCCCCGGACGCCGCAGTTAAAACACCGCGGGAGCGCCGTCGGAGGTGACGGATGGTCGGAACGGCCCGACCCGTCCCGGCCCGACCGTGCTCCCGTCGCCTGTTGCCGTCGGTGGTCGACGGCGTAGAGCTCCTCCGTCGGAAGGGTGGCTGCAGCCACCGCACGCCCCGCCGATGCCCTGCTGGCTTTCCGCCGGAGCGACAGGAGGTTGGCGTGGAGGAGCCTTGCCGCCTGGAGCGATGTCATCTCCGCGTCCTCCTGCGCGACCACAGCGATGTCAAGGTCGTCAGCCAGGAGGAGGATTTTCTCCGTGATCATAGCATCCACGCCGTCGTCGTCCATACGAGGGAAGGCCGACTTAGCCATCGCCAGGAGGCTCGTCCGATATGCTAGGGGCGACTCCTTCTCACCCCGCTTGCGGTCGTAAAATTGCTGTCGGCATTCAGCCGATGGTCCATAGACCCCGCCCAGCAGCTGTAGTGCCATCGGTAACGTAGACCGCTTCTCTCTCGGCGCCGATGTGAGGGCGGCGAGCGCGTCGCCGTCGAGGAGCGCCGACAGCGCGCAGAGAGCCTCCTCATCGGACCATTTCGCCATCTCCTGATGGGCGAGGAAACGTCGGCGAAAACCGGCCCAGTCCCCCTCCGCGCCGATGAACTCCTTCAGCGGGGGCAGTCTCTGATGAAGCGCAGCGGTCGTTGTAGACTCCCGCAGGCTGATGTCACCACCACTCGGCTGTGCGTCGGTGCGAGCGGCCGATGGGATCGCCTGTCGCGGTTGTGATGACGTTGCAGCTTCAGCGACGGCGATGTCGGAGTGGATGTCTAGGCTGGCCACGCCCCGAACAGCTGTAGCGTCGATGGCGGGAATTTCAAATTCGGACTGCTCCGAAATGGCGGGAAGGCGCCCTGGTCGTTGGCTCGCCTCGCCCCGTGTTGGATCACCGGCCCCTAGTCGCGTGATGGTCTCCAGCGTGGCGGCAGCGGCATACAGCAGCTCCGCCAGCCTCCCGTGAGCCAGCCGTAACGCGTCTGGCTGCGGCCCCTCTTCATTTCGATGCCCCGGTAAGGAGGCGTCAGGCCCCGGCTGCACCTTGTCTTGTGGAGCCGTCTCGGGCTCGACGATCTCGGCAGTGTCTTCCTCCTGCGGTACTTTGGCCCGCGCTGTTTTCCGCGTGTCCATGTTCGAATTACTTCTGACACCAGTTGAAGTACCGGTGAGGACGCTTGACGCCGAGGTTGAGGCACACGTATGTTTATTCACAATATGACAGTGGGCATATACACACTCGAGGGGGTATCGGCCCCCTCACCCGTATAACTCGGGATACATCCCTAGCTAACTCTGTCCTAGCCCCGAATCCTCCACTAATGGGCTAGGGGAGGCTAACTGGCCCGACACTGGTAAGTCGGGCCCGGTACCCGGAGTTCCAGACCAGCTCTTACAAGAGCACCGGCTCTGGCTTTCGGGACCACGCCGCTGGCTCAATCCTGTCCGGCCCTGAAAAGGACATCGAACCAGGGGAGTCCAGGGCTCTATCTAAGACGTCTTCAATCTTCTTCCCTTAGCTTAAACATAACTCTTGAGCCCTTTCAACATCCCCTTTTATACCCAACCCCTCCCTGAGGGGTGGGGCCCCGGGGGATCATAACGTTCGAACCAGCCCCCCCCAGGGTGTCTGGCTCGGACGTCGTAGAGGGCACTTGCTCGTGCACTTACGTAGCCCCGCCCACTGTGTTTGTTTTCCATAGGCTGCCATGCATAACGGGCCTTCTCTTTAACACCCCTACACAAGCACAGTTTCTTTCTGCTTTAACGTTATCAAACTATATTTCACTGAACAGGTTTCTCATCGTTTGGAGTCAGAACAACAACTCTTCTGGCTTTTATGAGTCCAACTGTATAAAATAATAACGTTAAAATGTTTTGGAAACTTATATCATTATTATATCCCAATATTTTCATTTAAACCTTGGATTGTGATATGTTGTTTTTCCTCTACATAATCTGATTGATATGATGTGTGTGATAAAACAAAAAAACTGACACGTGTAAACGGTAGCTGTTGTTGTCCCCTCGTGTGTTCCGAGGCTTTAAGAAGCCACTGGCAGGAGCAGCAACACGGGGAGGGACACTGCATCCTCGTGTTGCCTGGTGATTCCTATTGCAACATTGTGTAGTAAGTTCGAGGAGACGATGTCGAAGTTGAGGCACACTCTGTTTATTAACCCAGGGACAGGCACAATAGTTGAAGGGGTATCGGCCCCTTTCACCCGTACTATGGGAAACCCACCCTAGTACTAAGCCCTCTGTCCTGTTCCCAGTCCTCCTCTACTGGGCTACGGGAGGCTGACTGATCTGGCCCTGGCAAGCACAGATCTCGGCACCAGCTAACCAGCCTTGCCCTGATAAGGGCAGCGGTCTGGAAGCTTTTGGGCCGCGCCGCTGGCTTACCCGGCTCGGCCCTTATAAGGACGGCGAGACCGGGGAGTCCCAGGGCCTAATCTCCGAGTCTTGGATCTTCACTGGTCAGCTTCGTGTCGAACTGCCTCGAGCTCTTTGGGTCTCCACCTTTTATAGGGATCACCTCCGAGGGCTGGGGGCGTGGGCAATAACGGATGCGGACGTCGGTGTGACCACCCGTGTATGTGAGTGCCGACACCCCTGTGTTTGTTGTCCGCCGTTTCTCCCGTAATAATCCCTACAATTGTAAAAGGGAGGCCACAGACACGTGGTCCGTTTCACGTAAGAGTTCTTGGGGAATGTGTTTCATTTCACGAAACTGTAATTCTGCACATTTCCACATTGCGTCCCCCTGTGTATTCTATCGAAGCCTTTGCTGCTTTGACGCATGGGCAGAGTTCGCGAGGGGAGGGGTGGGGTGGCACGCGAGGGGGAGGGACAACCCCTCGTCCAAACTTGATACCTTTACTCTTTGGTTCTCTCGGTAAAATCACGGAGAAAAAAATTAATTAAATATTAGAATACGACGTTCCGATTGCAATACAAGCAACCGTCATCAGGTAGAACTAAATTTGAGAGAATGACAAAACACAGACACGGAGACACACAGACCGACACACAAGCGAGATGAGACAACGCAGAGAGAGACACACGACATAGACACATAGAGACCCAATGCCTCTGTGTCGAGGCCTTAAATAGAGAGAGAGAGGGGGGGCAGAGAAAGAGGTGGGTCTGCTGGAGCAGAAAATTTTGCATGTCAATGAAAGACCCAACAAGACTGGTACATTTTAGAGATGGTTGTGTAGAAATCCACCCCGAAGCGACCCAGGGAGAGAAAGAGCAAATAGACCTATGAGAGCCTGGTACATTTTAGAGAGAGAAATAGTCAGTTTGAGAATACAAAATGTTGCCAATTTTTGGGAAATGTAATTAATGCAACACAGAGAGTCGGCTAACACACAGTTAACACATAGCCTGGTTGTTTAACATCTCCAAGATTGCAAAATTGAAGTTAAGTATGAAATTTGACAAACAGAGACACAGAGAGAGAGAGGAAAACAAACTTACATCCTCCCCGTAGAGGTGGTTCAAAACTTGATTTGAAGCTTTCGTGACTGCAGGAATTACCTTTGGTTCTTTCGGTAAAGTCAAGTAAAAAGAAAATAAATTAAATAATAGAATACAACGTTCAATTTCAACACAAGCAACCGTCATCAGGTTGAACTAAATTTGAGAGCGAGACAAAACATAAACACGAAGACACACAGACAGACACACAAGCAGGTCCATTCGCTCTTTCTCTCCCCTGGTCGCTTCGGGGTGGATTTCCACACAACTCTCTCTAAAATGTACCAGTCTTGAGGGTCTTTCATTGACATGCTAATTTCTCTGCTCCAGCAGAACCCACCTCTCTCTCTCTGTCCCCCCTCTCTCTCTATTTAAGGCCTCGACACAGAGCATTGGGTCTCTGTGTGTCTATGTTGGATGTCTCTGTGTTGTATATACTGTACATATGTTATTCATATTAACATCAACGACACCAAGTACTCTGAATGTATGTGTGTCTCCGTGTCTGTGTCTCGTGTCTGTGTTTTGTCTCTCTCTAAAATGTTGTTATACCTGATGACGGTTGCTTGTGTTGCAATCGAAACGTTGTATTCTATTATTTCATTTATTTTCTTTCTACGTGACTTTACCGAAAGAAGCAAATCGTGATTCCTGCAGTCACGAAAGCTTCAAAAGAAGTTTGATATCTTTATTAATGTATTTTCTATAGTTTACAATAACGATTAAAAACAAGTAAATTACATGCACCCGCGATTTCTAATGTGAGGGACAAAGCGAACAATTGTCAAAGTCAAACTTCGCCTATGCTTCGATGCTTCCCACCTACCAAGACAATTAATTTGTGGTCTTCGAGAAACGATCATTTTCATTACAGGATTCAATTTGTGCAGTGAAGTAATAAACGGGGGGAGATTTTTTTTTCTCTCTCCCTCTCTGTTTGCACACATGTTGATTTGCAAAGTTGTGGTCTCAAAACTCAAACTTCTGTTCCTGAAAAGTGTGTCAAGGTAAACGCTGTGAGTGTGTGTGTGCGCGCTATTTGTTCTTGACCAATGGCAGGCCAGGGTACCACAGAAGGCCATTTATCTTATTCTGACCTACGATCTCTGTGCTACACTTGATGAATGAACCCAGCTACAGAAGTGGAATGATTTATTTGGCTGCTATGTGATATCGACACATCACACGCAGAATAAAAATGTGCGTGTCTGTATTTGCGTGTGTGTATATATACTGTACATGATATGTTTATCCATATTAACATCAACGACACCAAGTACTCTGAAATGTATTCAACAACTTGGCAGTGTGTATTGTATTGGTCTAGATACTAAAAAATGATCC